>NC_056733.1:391530101-391630101 GCF_019279795.1 Protopterus annectens
GTGAACCCCTTGTTGGACCACATTGCCCTTATCTTTGAAGTAGGGAATGGGAATATGGGGAAGTATGGCAGGTATAGTTGTGGAGGTGGTCCGGGTTGGTAGTTATAGAGGACAGCCTACAGGGATGGTATGTGACACATGTGGTGGGTAAACACCCTGGATGGTGTGTGTGGTCTGTGATGTGGAAGCCCCATGGGCCCCAGTATGGACACAGTGGGAACAAGCCTCCCACCCACTGTTACTCACAACAGCAGTCCACGTCCCGAAGGTGCCTGGCCTGGAGGTTGAGCAGGAGGAGCATGTGGACCCTGTGAATGTGTACTGGGTGCCTCAAGGTGATGGAGCATATCCCACATGTGTCTGTGGAGCCTGCTATGGAACAGACCCTGGACCTGACCTCGGGGGACAAGTTCATGTCTGTGTGTGCTCCCGGGGGGGACAACATCCCCTGAGTTGGTGCCACCTGACGGTAGTGCTGGACCAGTACATGTGGAGGCCGCAGGGTGGGTCCCACATGTGATGTGACTTGGTAACATGGACAGATGGGTTTGGAGAGGTGTTTCTGCTAGCAAATATTCTCTAAACATGCTAGTGTGTCACTGTCATAGAACATATGTGGGTAGTAATAGTCTACACAATCCTGGAACATGTCCAACAGGATGCATAGATATCCCCAATAACACAGAATGTCAGATGTGCAGCAATCACTTAGCAAGCATACCACAGGCATATATGGAATCATAGTGGCCCTGACAATGGCATGCAGGTGAATAGTCTGTAACAGGCCAACAATGATAGTGTCCACACAAGGAATATGGCTACAAACACATAGCACAAAGTGTGGTACAAAACAGTATCTGTCCCACTGGTAAGTAAGCTGTAGCCATACCTATTGAGTTGTGTGTACAGTTTGTTGTCACTGATATGGTGGGGGGGGGCAGAGATGTGTATTAAGAACTGTGATAACCTTGCTGTATGAGTTGCTCAGATCTGTTTCCATCTTTATATCTTTCAGGCAAGATGTCACATGGATGGCTAGCTGCATACTCAGCTGCTGAGAATGAAATTGTGCTAAACCACCTAATGCAGCACTACACTGTCCTGTTTGGCCGGGCCACCCATGAGCAGCAGGAGCAGACCTCCCTGTGAAATGAACTAGTCCACAGGGTCAATGATGTCAGACTGCACAACCTCAGTTATGAACAGGTCCGGCATCATTGTTCTGACCTGCTTCGCAATGCCTGTTGGCATGCTACTGCAGCCCGGGGGAATCACCTCACAACCAGGAGGGGCCATGCCATCCATCCCCCCTGACATGTGTTGAGGAGCTCCTCGCCAACCTCATGGTACCTGGCCGTCTGCATAGCCAACAACTACCAGACACCAATGTGGAGGTAGGTGCTACCCACACACTGGCTGAGGATTGTGCAGGTAAGGCCACAGGGCACATCAGTAGACCACTGTTGCATATTCATTCACATCTGTACAGGTAGATCATGCATATCTCACATGTCATAGATATAGTTTGTTGCTGCGTAGTAGTGATATACAGATGTGCATACATGGTAGTATTGTGGACATGTAGTGTTGTACTGTAATGCTGCACCCACCCTGTAGCAATGCCACAGGTGTGGCCACTGACTTTGTATCTCTCACCCTCTTATGTAGGTCCCTCCGGTATACCACCAAGGCAGCAGCCTGTAGCTGTTGAATATGGTTTATGTTGATGCTTGCCAATACACCGGGCATGTAATGGCTATGGTATATTTCATGCACACATCTAACACACCTACCCAGAATGCATGCTGTAAATTTGCACGTATTGTTGCTGTTAGATGCATGGCATCACAGTGGTGACCATGATGGGGTATTGAAGGATATGTCAGACACCTGCAAGATAACTAACATCCTGTCATTGCAGAATGTGTCCACAGGGAGTAACATAATGGTGGGAGAGACATGGCCTACAATAGGGACATGTGTTAAACATCATCCGTATACAGTGCAATAACAGTGTATATACCAGTAGTACAATGGCAACTGTTACAGAGTTACTCTATGGCATAACATATTACTGTGGTCCACATTATCAGCTGGGATTAGACTGTAACATGTGGTGTTCAGTGTATGGGACACTGCAAACTGACACACATATGTAGGCCTTACTTGTCAGCCATCTGCAAAAAGGCTGAAGGTGGGAATGAGGGGTCAGCATGACAAACCAGTGCACTGCAGCAGGGATCCTAAGGATGCTAAGAATGGCTGTATCTGCACACAGTCAGATTCAGGAACTGTGGAAGATGTAACCCTACCGCCACAGCAATAGTGACGGCAATGTGTGAACACCAAGGGATGTGCACATGAGTAGACCGTGCAATCATGCAGATTTGGGGACATGTGTAGGGCAGACTGAACATACACTGGCAAATACAGATGGCCCATGTTAGTATACCCCTGCCAGGAGTAGTGACTGCTGTAGTACACATAACAATAGGTGCAACAAACTGTCATGATAAGGGTGTGCACACATATGCACACACGGAGTGTATGCATCATGGTCAGCATCTGAACACCTAACACATTCCGTAGACACTGCATGTGAATGTACAGGATGTATGTCACATATCGGGCTCATGTACTGTTAATATATGCAGTGACATGGTCCCATGACAGATCAAGGAAGGGTACGTCATATCAATAAGGGTGTGCACACTCCCCATAGCCATGGAATGCTCTGACAGTTGTCAGTGTAATAGTATTGAATTGGTCATACATGGTCCGCTGATGTTGAGATCAGTAAAGCAGACATCAGGCATTCACAAATGACATCTGTCCACATATCATCCCATGTATGTGTTGCTGAAAAACATAGGGGCTGTGAGCATTAGAGCTGACATAACTGACACAGTACTACACATTCAGCAATGGGTTGTACACCTGTGAGGTTTGGTGCACAGCACATGGCAGGGTGCAGAACAGGTGCACAGCAATACTACGTACACGGGTGCAGTGGTATCCAGGGGAAGGGGCATCTCCTACTAACACAGCACATGCATCAAACACATGTATACTGTTGCTAGCATGGATTGACTATAGCTGCACTGCATGCTGTTGTGTATCAGATGTTATGCATGTTGATAGATGGACACAAAAAAACAAAAACTAAAACTGGATAAAACAAAGAGATAAGCGGAAGCAGGCTGATAAAAATGGCACGGACTATTTGTTACTGTAAGCGCTTTCAGCCAAGCAGATGCTCAGCCTTCATCAGACATAAATCAGATACCACAGCTCTCTATGTATATAAACTCAACAACGCAGCACTGACAGATGGGTAATAGGAGGACTGTGTGACTATCATTGTGCAACCTCACCTGTATATGTGTGTGTGTGTGTGTGTGTGTGTGTGTGTGTGTGTGTGTGTGTGTGTGTGTGTGTGTGTGTGTGTGTGTCTTGGTAGGTGGTTATTTTGTCTGTAGGGTTACTCTGGTGAAATGGAGAGAGATTGATGCATGTAGAATGCATGTGTGCATGTGTGTGTATTTATGTGGGTGTCCATGTATGCACATGTGTGATTGTGGGGTTGTTCATACAGCAGTACTTCCCTTTGGGATCGTCCGGTACATGGACATGGACTGACACATGACACACCAGGAATACTTGTCATGTATGTAATCACAGGACAGCTGATAGTATAATAAGATCTGTAGCATGGGACATGCAGTAGGAGGGAAGGTAGACACCAGGTATACCCTTAATATCGCATTCAGCAGAGAGGTGACTGACAACCCACGTATGCAGCACTACAGATGCATTGAGGAATTACTAGACAACACCAGAGAGTGTATTCATGTATTTCAGTTGTCACATGATAGGTTGATTGAGCAGCATATCTGGCATGTACTGAGCAATACCTACACATGACACTTCAGTATGTGATATTATGGAGTGAACATAGTAGCCCCTCACATATAGAGGCCATGCTCACGATGTCCGGGCATACACAGGGTGAACACTGAATGACAGCAGTGAGGCCATGTAAAACCACTCCACTAAGGTCAGGGAGGTAATGGAGTAACAGGTCCTGTGTTGTGATCACTTGTCTAGGCGTTTAGTGGAATGATACATTAATGAGTAGTATTAATGAGTGTATGTTACCAAGTGTGATGCAGGATGGAGAATGCATGGGAATAAATGTGGGACTGTCTGTAAAGTCAAGGACTGATAGGTATTAATGTGGTGTGTGTGGTGTGTGTGTGTGTGTGTGTGTGTGTGTGTGTGTGTGTGTGTGTGTGTGTGTGCGTGTGTGCGTGTGTGCGTGTGTGCATGTGTGTATATGTGTGTACTGTTATGCAATGCTGTACAGGTCTTAAAGTGCATTTCTTGTTTTCATCACAGGTGGCAAGGTGGGTCAGGGTCCCTCCTGCATGCAATCTGATGCTGCTGTCCATACAGACATCGAAGATGATGACAGTACTAAATATAAAAAAACAGTGCACCAGGGTGACACACAATAGCGTTTAATATTACAAAAATAGAAAACTGAACAGAGGTAAGCGCTTTCACAACAGTGGTTGCTTCATCAGACAAAGTTAAAATGCACTTCACCTCTTAAATAACAGCTTAGTCATCAATTAAGCAGAATCAGTGATGTCACAATTAGCTACTATTTAAAGAGACAGCAAAAAAATATATTACGAGACAGCAAAAAAATATATATACATCTCTATTTTAAAACATAACAGTGAATATAAAATATATAAATGTAGATATTTCTAGTAGACCACTAAAAACCTTTTATAAACATAAGAAGTATATGTATATATATATACATACATATATATATATATATATATATATATATATATATATATATATATATATATATATATATTTCACCATAAAAAATGTTAAGAATAAAATAAAACATGTTAAAATAAATCAATGCTTAAGACGTCTTGCTTTTAAAAAAGGGATTAAAGAAGAAGTCCCATTAAGCCCTGGATAGCGTTCAGCATCAAGTTTTAAAATCCATCTTTGCTCATGGCTTTCTGTAACATTTTCAATGTCTCCTCCTCTCAAATTTCTATGAAAATGTTGTAAAACAAAGAATTTAAAAGAATGGGAAGCATCTGTACACATAACTTGATTAGCAAGGGCATTAGATTGTTTATTATTTCTAATATCACGAATGTGTTCCAGAATTCTGTCTTTTAATGGCCTGTTAGTTTTGCCCACATAAAATGCTGGGCATTGCTGACAGAAACTAAAATAAACAACAACTGTGGTTTTACAGTCTGAATACTGTTTAGAATGTAATGTAAAATGCCTAGTTGGATGTGTATATGTACTTTTGTTAAAAATATGGGGACAGGCGCTACAAGTTCTACAGGGAAAAGTACCCTGTCTAACAGATTTACTTGTGCCTTTATATGTATCTCTATTGCACAAGTGCTGCTTCAGTGACTTGTTGTTTCTAAAACTAAAACGAGGGGTATTTCCAATTATACCAACCAGATTAGGAACATCTTGTAGTAAATGCCAGTGTCTCCTAATAATGTCGGTATATTGATTAATGTTACTAGCAAATTGAAAAACAATTCTAAAAACATTATTGCCAGAAGATTCAGTGTCTATATTACCACTATTAGTACTAGAATGAAAATACGGTCTACATCTAGTGTGTCTATGTTGCCAAGCATCAGAAATAGTTTGATCAATATCCCCTGCTTGATATCCCCTTTCCAAAAATTCTGTTTTTAGTTTTTTGAGAGCAGTAACTGCATCTTCGTCATTGTCATGTAATCTTAAAGTTCTAAAAACTTGGCCCTTAAGTACATTCCTGGGTATATGCCTGGGATGCATACTGGATTTATGTAATACTGTATTTTTTCTGGTGGGTTTAAAATAGATATTGCTGCTTAAATGATTAGAGCAGAACTTAGTGATATGTACATCAAGAAAATTAATATATGTTGCAGAAATCTGGTATGAAAATTTCAAAAAGTTAGTAGTATTATGTAAATATTCTACAAAGGATACAAAATCAGTACCATCACCTTTCCATAGCAAAAAGACATCATCTACAAAACGTACATACCACAATACTTGTCCTAAGAATGGATTATTTACAGAAAGTATGTTTGTCTCTTCCCAGCAAACTAAAGCCAGATTGACATAGCTGTTTGCACATGGTGTCCCCATCGCTACGCCAACTTTTTGCAAAAAGAACTGATCTTGAAAAACAACAATATTGTTTTCTAGTATGATTTCTAATAAACTGCATATTTGTTGAGTTTTAGTGTTGGTAAAACATTTATTAGCTGTTAGAAATTCTCTTATCATTTCAATACCCCAACAATTAGGTATGCTAGTAAAAAGAGATTCTATGTCCATGGTAACAAGGACAAACTCTGTATCTTCTGTTATACTGTCCATTCTGTTATGCAATCTTTCTAGGAACATCTTAGAATCCCTAAGTATTGTGTGACAATTCTCTAATAGGCCATGTAGATTACCTTCAACATATATGGAAAGGGGTTCAGTACACCAACCAGCTCCAGAGACTATGGGTCACATTGGTGGAGTAGAGAGGTTCTTATGAATCTTAGGCAACCCATAAATACTAGGAATAGTGGGTTTGTTAATATTAAAATACTTAAATAATGATTCGTCAATTAGGCCAGTGACTAATAGATCAAATAGCAAAAAAGACACTTTGTCTATAATAGCATTTACAGTAATTTTTGAAATACATTGATATGTGTCTGAGTTAAATAAAAGTTTTTCCATTTGCTGAATATACAGCTCTTTGTCTAAAATGACTATGCCACCGCCTTTATCAGCTTGTTTAAAAACTACAGAATGTAAATTATGTAATTCATGTAAGGCTCTCTGCTCTTCTGGAGTTAAGTTACAAAATGAATAATTAAAACTAGAAGAAGCATCTGTTGGGTTGGGAGGGTGGCCTAATGGTTAAGGTGTTTGCCGCACAAGTTGCAGGGTTTGAGTCTCACAAGGGATAACTGGCTAGGCTTAAAATGGCTCACAAGGGTAGTTAGCTTAGTACTAATCTATGAACCTATGAACAAACATCCATAAATCTTTGAATATCTGATGGAATAGGTGGAATAAATGTACTAGGTTGCTTATACATATTATGTGTGTTATTATTTGTATTCGTTGGAAACAACCATTTCAAAGCTAAATTTCTACCTAGTAACCTTAAGTCCTTGAGCATTTCTGTAATATCAGCTTTCCTTGCAGGTATAAAGGATAACCCTTTATTTAGTAATTTAAGCTGATCTGCATCTAATTCAAAAGAAGAAATGTTAATAACCAGACCTGAATTTACATACATCTCTTTTTGTGAAGGGGAACCGTTCCCTCTGTTTGATTGATTCTGAATGTCTGTCCGTTGTTGGGAAGGCTCTTGGCACGATGCCTGAATGGTAATGCTGTCTTCAGAGTAAAATCGTTTTTCTTGTCTTTGTCTAAAAAAACACTTGCTTCTCTTTTCGTGTCCAAAGAATCAGAATCCACATTAGTAGAAGTATTTAGGTCATGCGATGTTGCTTCTGGCGCTGACGAGTGAAAAGTCTTTACTTTGTTTTTAGGTTTAGTCCCATTGCTGTTTAAGACTTTATAGTTATCATTTATTACAGTTGAAGTTTGGTGGACCTTATTGCTAGCATTAGCGTTCAGAGATTCTGTTAGACAGGGTACTTTTCCCTGTAGAACTTGTAGCGCCTGTCCCCATATTTTTAACAAAAGTACATATACACATCCAACTAGGCATTTTACATTACATTCTAAACAGTATTCAGACTGCAAAACCACAGATGTTGTTTATTTTAGTTTCTTTCAGCAATGCCCAGCATTTTATGTGGGCAAAACTAACAGGCCATTAAAAGACAGAATTCTAGAACACATTTGTGATATTAGGAATAATAAACAGTCTAATGCCCTTGCTAATCATGTTATGCGTACAGATGCTTCCCATTCTTTTAAATTCTTTGTTTTACAACATTTTCATAGAAATTTGAGAGGAGGAGACATTGAAAATGTTACAGAAAGCCATGAGTAAAGATGGATTTTAAAACTTGATGCTGAACGCTATCCAGGGCTTAATGGGACTTCTTCTTTAATCCCTTTTTTAAAAGCAAGACGTCTTAAGCATTGATTTATTTTAACATGTTTTATTTTATTCTTAACATTTTTTATGGTGATATATATAAATAATATATATATATATATATATATATATATATACATATACTTCTTATGTTTATAAAACGTTTTTAATGGTCTACTAGAAATATCTACATTTATATATTTTATATTCACTGTTTTAAGATAATATGTTTTAAAATAGAGATGTATATATATTTTTTTGCTGTCTCTTAATATATTTTTTTGCTGTCTCTTTAAATAGTAGCTAATTGTGACATCACTGATTCTGCTTAATTGATGGCTAAGCTGTTATTTAAGAGCTGAAGTGCATTTTAACTTTGTTTGATGAAGCAACCACTGTTGTGAAAGCGCTTACCTCTGTTCAGTTTTTTATTTTTGTAATATTAAACGCTATTATGTGTCAGCCTGGTGCACTGTTTTTTTGTATTTATTCCCATTTTTTGCACCTTGGTCTTACCCGCAGCCATTTCTTTGTTTGCTTTCTCTATTTTTATTCGGCTAAGGGACACATGCATTTATGAAGACTAACTCAACTGAAAGATCCAGAAATGGACAACATCATCGTTTCCTAAATATCTTGGATGTTCCATTTAATCCACTGTTGAACATGGATTTACACACTGCATGTGATGATACTTTATATACTCAACGCTTACCAGAGTTTCTTGAACAATATAAAGTTTTGGAAATCTTAACCTATAAATATAAGAGGCTCCAATGGCAACGTCTGCATCTACAGGCTTCACTGGAAGCTAAGGTAATACCTCGTGGTCTTATAATTTTAAATATGCCCACGTATGGAGAAACCTATCCAGATTTACTCCGCAGATGGCAAGAGCTTAATTTACAATTTAGTGATAAATATATGGAACTGCTTCTAGAATTTTTTACACCTATTGAATTTCAGCTTAAGTCACAAATCATTGCCCTAGAAACACAAATTACTGAGGATTTTCCATGTGAAATCACTATTAACAAAATGAGTCAGCTACAGGACAATATTGTTACTTATGAAAGAAAGCTTCAGACAACTAAATTATCTAAATTGAACTGGGACAAATCGGACTTTGTTAAAAACAATGTATTCTCATGGCCAAGAGAAAATATAAATAGACCTTCTCAAAGCAATATTGCTTTCAATAATACACCAAATGCAAGATCTTTTCAAAGCAATACTGCTTCCAACAATGTGCCTAATGTAAATAATGACTCAAACTCTTATGCAGCTCGAGCTGCTGTTCCTGGCTTTGTCCCTTGCGCTGCAGCTGGATCAATTACAACAACTAAAGTTATTCTGAATGCAAAACCTAGCAACTATATGCCAAATAATGATAGCAGGACTTTCAACGAAAATACAACCCCAGATGCAGTTTCCGGCTCTACTTCCGGTCTTCCGATCACTCAGACCGCAGTAACAACAGAATCTCTGAACGCTAATGCTAGCATAAGGTCCACCAAACTTCAACTGTAATAAATGATAACTATAAAGTCTTAAACAGCAATGGGACTAAACCTAAAAACAAAGTAAAGACTTTTCACTTGTCAGCGCCAGAAGCAACATCGCATGACCTAAATACTTCTACTAATGTGGATTCTGATTCTTTGAACACGAAAAGAGAAGCAAGTGTTTTTTTAGACAAAGACAAGAAAAACAATTTTACTCTGAAGGCAGCATTACCATTCAGGCATCGTGCCAAGAGCCTTCCCAACAACGGACAGGCATTCAGAATCAATCAAACAGAGGGAACGGTTCCTCTTCACAAAAAGAGACGTATGTAAATTCAGGTCTGGTTGTTAACATTTCTTCTTTTGAATTAGATGCAGATCAGCTTAAATCACTAAATAAAGGGTTATCCTTTATACCTGCAAGGAAAGCTGATATTACAGAAATGCTCAAGGACTTAAGGTTACTAGGTAGAAATTTATCTTTGAAATGTTTGTTTCCAACGAATACAAATAATAACACACATAATATGTATAAGCAACCTAGTACATTTATTCCACCTATTCCATCAGATATTCAAAGATTTATGGATGTTTGTGAAACTGCTTTCGGAGATACAGATGCTTCTTCTAGTTTTAATCATTATTTTTGTAACTTAACTCCAGAAGAGCAGAGAGCCTTACATGAATTACAAAATTTACATTCTGTAGTTTTTAAACAAGCTGATAAAGGCGGTGGCATAGTCATTTTAGATAAAGAGCTATATGTTCAGCAAATGGAAAAGCTTTTATTTAACTCAGACACATATCAATGTATTTCAAAAATTACTGTAAATGCTATTATAGACAAAGTGTCTTTTTTGCTATTTGATCTATTAGTCACTGACCTAACTGACGAATCATTATTTAAGTATTTTATTATTAAACGCTATTGTGTGTCACCCTGGTACACTGTTTTTTTGTATTTATTCACATTTTTTGCATGATGACAGTACTGTTGAGGCACAGGTGGAGTTGTCAGGGGCTGATACAGTGCATTCATTTGACATCCCCCTTTTAGCTACCCCAACTCCATAAACAGTTTCAGTGCGTATACATACCCCATCACCAGTGGCCATAGTGGAGGGACAACTGGCATTTGGTGGCAGTGCACAGGAGAGTGTGGTAACCATGCCTACTGTGTCAGGTCACAGCAGGCATAGCCAGATGTCCGGCAGGATACCGCATAGGCCGATGTCCCAGGGAGCTCGTGGTAGGGCCTCTGGTCATCATGTCCCTGCCAGACGCACCACAACTGGTACCACCAGACGCATGTTTCAGGCTGCCATGGTGGTGCAGGCATGTATGGAATGTTACACCAGACTGGGCCTGAGGCTGCAGAGGGCTGCTCTCACATCTGCAAGCGACAACTTCCGGGAACTGTCTGGTGCCATCCGTGCTTATACCGAGCTCATGGATAGATGGTCTGGTGAAATGATGGCCCTCATCGACCATGGTTTGTCGGTGCTTGAACATGTGGTGGAAGCGCAGTGACAACCTCGTGGATGTAGGCCAGCAACATCAGCAGCTGGCAGTCAATATGGATGTGCTAGGACACCAAGGGGCTCCCGTAGTGGCAGTACCAACCCCGGCACTGCAGGGGGCACTGTCCACACCACAGCAGGCCATGAGTACGTGGTCCTGGACAGTCCCAGGAGGCACCTGGTTCCAACAGACATCTGTCATCATCAGGGGAAAGTAGCACATTGAGGCTTGTACCTCGACATGCCCATGGAACCCCTGGCAGGCACAGTCCACGTGTCCGTGGCTGGAGGCAGTGAACTGCACACCCTGCCAGGTATGGTTTGCAGCTGTCCATAAACACCTGTGTAGAGCAGCCACATGGCAGAACTGTGCGCATGCATACCCACACACTATATGAACACACCTAGGGCAACCCCATACCTACACACACCACATCACCACACCCAGTTCACCTCATTACACCCCTCACCCACACACATGGTGTCAAATGTATGACCCACCCTCAGCCTCTGGCAAACCAACAACTAACCCTATGCATATGATGATACCTGTGCCACACCCCTGTCATCCATAACATCAATGCAGGGACAGGCTAATATGGTTCTGATGCACATGGTGACTGTGCTACAGTGTACCAAAGTACTGCAGTGTAACATGTTGTCAGGAATAAAGTCTAATGCATACATGTCAGGTAGTGTAGCCATGTAGCAATGATGCATTATAGCTGTTAGTAACACTGGTTGATTGTGGTCTCCATAATGTTATCCATTTGTGTTGTAGGTGTACATTTGTCAGCAGGAGGATGGTCTGCAGTCATATTCTACAAGGGGTATGGCACTGTGGTGAAACCATGGCTGTGGCATATCTGGGGTACAGTTGAACACATATCACAGGTTTGTATAACAGTTATTGCCTGTGCCACATGGACAGGTGACCCGTTGGGATGTGTATAATCTGCAACCTGATGCAGACCCATCCACATACACGCACACAATGGGACTATGCCCCTACCTAGATATGTAGTATTACTGAAGTGTGTGGCTTTCATTGCACACATCACACAGCATTTAGGGTGAGGTGTATTCCAGGTTACATGTTACATGCAGAACAACCCCAGACATTTACAGTATGCTAATGGGGGATGCAATGGGTGTATATGGACAATACATAGTGTGACATACCTTCATATACACATTAACAGACACATAACAGGCAAATACACGTCCGAGAGACCTGGGCTTATCGCTGCTAACTAACTTGACTGTGTGTCCAATGTGTTACAGGTAGGCTGCACACAACATATGCATAACTGGGCTGGATTGTGGTATCAGTTACCTGTATGATTGATGGTGACAGTGGTAACCATAAAGTGGTACATGAGACATATACCGCCTGTACCTTGGTGTAATGACAGTGTACACAGCACCCACATCCCCCAGTGGATATTGTACTCCCTGAAACCCATGATGACACTCTGACATACCCACCATCACACATTGCCTACGACTGTGATACAACCCATTGTATATCCCAACAGTGGTACTACAGGGATATGCATCTAATGCACATGCCACAGGTATAGCAGGATGTTGTATTGTCATGCTTCACCTACAGGCAGCAACAACACTATCTGTACTACTGTGTGGCAATAGTTATTGTAATAGGAGTATGTGGCATTCGAATGCTGTACCCTACAGATATACGGACATGCACACATACACACACTTGGCAGAACTCAACAGGTATCCCATGCCTATCGACCCATTTGTACAACACTGTTGTGCTGGTACTGCAAGGCTCATGTAGCCAGTAGGGAGAACAGCATAACAGGGTACATGTAATGTCCAATACAGCAGCAGCCACAACTGACTATGGCAATGGGTGTTGCGATGGTTGTGAAGGCCCTCATGAAATTCCCAAGTAAAGGTGTGTGAACACACAGACACTGCTATACTTAGTAATACACACGTGCACGTGTCAGTACTTGGGTGCATCGCTGCAGGTGGTCATAGCTGTGTACCTAGCTATTGTCCATGGAGAGATGGGTTGTGTAGGGGATGTGTGTACAGTGGTATCCTGCCACCTGCCATGCGGCAGCAGGCAATATGTCGACAGATACCACTGTGGTGATCCTCAGGGTGAGAGTGACATGCAGCAGCCAATCCTCTGGGTGCCCACTGCACATGGCCACTGAAGTGATCAAGTTGACATGTATGCAACATGTATTACAACACATGGTTAGTGTCTGTGATGGAGAACTGTACCCAAGCATGTTCTGTTGACTGTGGTAGTGTAGTGGAGGTACCTGTGGCATGTGGGGCATACAGGGTGTTGTCTCCTATATGTGCCAGTTCTTACACAGCTGGGAAGACATGTCAGTGTCAATCAAGCATAGGTTGCCTGTACATATCCCAGCTGGATACCTGCCATCTGCATATCTGTACAGGGACTGACAGTCATCAGCTTGGCAAGTAGCTATGCAGTAGGATGAATGTGTTGACAGATAGACGTTTGACAACAATATGTATGCCATAACTACATGTTGGAAGCCCTCACTAACGTGCTGTATAGTTGGTAGTCTACAGTTACATTCCACATATCAGATCATTATCCAGTATAGGATCTATACTGTGACACAGCTCACACACCAGGGAAACAACAGGGAGGCCTCAGAAACCATCTATGCCTGCAGGTGTGCCTGTTGTCAGTATTACATTTAGCATCTTCTCTTGCCTGGGAAAGAATTGTCAACAGTAGTACTGCCATAATACACTACATGCCAATGTGACAACACGTACCGTGGGCTACTAGCCCTGTATGTAACACATTCACATGGATAACAGTGCTTTACAGGCCTCATATACTTGTGTGTCCCAGACATGACACTCACACCCCTTGCTATTGTAATGACAGTCCATAGGTGCATGTATTGTATATGGCATTACATGCAATTATTATAGATGTCATTACCCTGTTATGTTATCGGACTGGGTGGTGTAAACTGGTTACCAGGGCTAAGCCATGCTTAGCAGGTATCAACATTGCTCCAATATAAGAGCTAAGCTGATTTGTGCACTGGTAAGCAAAGCCTACACTGTGTAAGCACCCCTACATTTACCTGTAGCTTAGCACCTCTTAGCTTCATGCAAACCCACGAAAACACACTTAATGCTGCTCAAAACTGCCTTAACCACTCTGTACCAGACAGCCCTTGTTCTGCCCAGCAACAAAATGAACAGCCTTTGCAGGTCTTGAACCCAGGACCCTGTACACTATAGTCACAACACTTAACCACTACACCATGACTACTGTGAAGACAGCTATTGTTTTTCCAATATATTTGTCAATACACATATTGATTAGTATTGAACAATTGCCTTTACTTCCACAATTGTGTAGTACTTGTTATTAATATGACTGTTGCATCACATGTGTTGTTTAATCATAATGTACACATATCAGATACATATGGTGAGATACATCTAGGAAGGTATACACAACCATGATGTTTACACATGACAGGAATATGGATATATACATACACATATGTTGACATATGTCTACATGTACATACACATGTATATTCATGAATATGTCTGTATACACATCTGTATAGTGCATCATATATATGGCCATGTGTAGATCTCTTTGTATATATATATATATATATATATATATATATATATATATATATATATATATATATATATATATATATATATATATATATGTGTGTGTGTGTGTGTGTGTGTGTGTGTGTGTGTGTGTGTGTGTGTGCGTGTGTCTGTAGATATAGGCATATGTATATATAGCTATATATGTATGCACATCCTATGTGTACAAATATGCCTATTTATGTAGATATCCATAACTATATGTGCATGCATATCTATTCTGATATACCTTTTACTGTCAATATATATGTAGATATCCATAAGTATATGTTCATATGTATCTATATCTGTACATGTGTAGACATATATTGATGTGTATATGTATATATTTGAGTGTTTATATGTGTATATATATATATATATATATATATATATATATATATATATATATATATATATATAAATATACTCATATATATATATATATATATATATATATCCATCTATGTATGTCAATATGTATATGTGTATATATATCTATATAGATATATGGATAATTATATGTATATATATATATATATATATATATATATATATATATATATATATATATATATATATATATATATATATATATATGTTCACCATATGTCCAGAACATGGAGTGGAGTCTTACCTCAGCCCCAATAGTCCCAACCTCTTAGTGCAACGGGATGTCAGGTATGTATTGCAGGTATATCTGTAGACTGTTGCTACTGTAATAGGGTTTGTCTTAACAGACATGTGTGTGTGGGGGGGGTCACATCTGCTTTTAACATGTGCACCATTGGCTACTGAAAGACATCCTAAGGAATCATAGTACAGTACCACTGTTAGCACAGTAATGATCCTGTGGGCTACAGCAGAGGTATGACTAATAAATGTGGACAGTCTGACATACTCTGGTCAGTCCAGAGGTATACACAGAGCCCTTTAGTGCAAGATGTGTGGACCAAGCCTAACAATGTGGATGTTAACATCCATGTAGATAGGTATATCATGTAAATACTGGACTACATAAGCCCATATAGGTTATGCATTCACACACTCCTGTCTGTCCTGACACATAATAACCATTGGTGCAGAGGTAACATGGCCACATACTACCCACTAGTTAGCAACATACATCTGTACAGCATCCCACTGTTTTGTCAGAAATACATGACTGTTATGGTGGCCCGGCAGCAATACATCTGGCAAATATCTGGACATAACTTCACACTGGGTAAGTACACTAAGCTGCTAGGCATGTAACAAAGCACTGTGCAAACTACAGGCAGACTGCCACAACACTGGCCTACATTTCTTATGGGGGAATACATATGTACCTGCAAATATCGCAGGCTCTACAGGCATGTCACAGCACAGATTAACAGACACATGTGTGAAAGTGCAAACCCACAACCAATGTGAACACAGCCACAGCCACATATAGTAAGCTAGCTTAATATTACAGTATATGGACTGTCTGATCAACACCATCCTCATATGTGCCACTCATACACTAACCCTACATATACTGTGCCACTACACAGTGTGGTCTGGTGCCTGTCTATGGTATGGGACATGTGTGTGTTTGGCCATACAAACATGCAAGCCAATAGGGTACCATACACTGGAGCAGCATATAACGTCAGATAGAACAGGAACAAGAACAATGACATCTACCACAGTCTGCACACAGGCCAAGGTACATATTTACAATACACACACTGTCTACAATCACCACAAGTGCACAGACCTCAGTACTGTACACACAACCACAGAATGCCCAAGTTATGTCCTCAGATATAACCCAACTATACATAACATGTGTAGCAGTCTGATATCTCATTGGCTTGTTATCAGATATGATGTCAATAAATAATGGTGTACAGAACATATGCACCTCCTATTGCATGACATATATGCACCTCTTACTGCATGACATATGTACAAAGGTTGACAGAGTTGTGGCTGAAGGCACAAACTCAGGGCCAGTATTGACATGTTGCTGTGATAACCTCATACATTTACTGTTGTAACAGGGTTTGTTGTGGCATATGTCCTATAAGGGATATGAAGTCAGTAACTGTCATGGCTGTCACCATGTACTGACTGCAATCCTCACACTATGCTTCTGCAGTTCTCAAATAGGTGTTCAGTGAGTAACACAAGAAACAAAATGCATCACACACTGCCTAGTCTGCAGATGACCCAACAGATGGAGGTTTCCTCAAAAACATAGCACTGTCATGACAGGTATTAAAACATGTAGACCAGCCATATCCACTCACACTCTATTAAACTGACATTACTCCAAATGCAGAATAGCAACACTTACATACTGTAGTCATGTCAGGCACATCCCCCACCTGTGTGTTGGCCTGTTTCCACAGTGTATGTTGTTAGAGGTAAATCCCAAATCCATCTGTGATGCTGTTTGCCAAGCACCAAATATAGGTCCTGCTCACAGTGAATGAAAACTCCCAACACCAACATGATGTTCTTAATTATTGGAGTGTGTTTCCATGCAATTGGCTATGTGAATGTTACCACAGCTGTACCACATGCAATCAGCTAGAGGTGGGCTTCAATTCGTGTAGAGGCCATCAGCTGATCATGAGCATCACCTACAAAACACAAGCTGCTGCCTAAGCAAAGCAGGTATAGTTTTACACATCCACCACAGAGGGGTGAGAGAGACAGACAGAGACAAAGTAAGTCAGGGAGGGGGTGGGAGAGTAAAACCTCAGCATATTTGTGTCACACACCTACCAGTACAGGGTTTCAAACCCCTGACTGACTATGAGTTGCTATCACATGTCTATGCAGTTATTGCAAGCACCACATAGCTTACATGTTGATGAGCTGACCAAACGTATATGTGATGGTGAGTGACATCTGCAACAGTGATATGGTAGCGATATGGTAGGTGTAGTACACGTGGCTGTCCACATGAACAGGTGTCAGTGTCAACACAGCCGCACTTTCTCAGGGACTCACACACATCGACACACTTGACAGGGTCTGGAATATACTTCCTAACTAGTTAGTTTGCCACAATACAGTAATGTGCAGGTACCACATGCACCGCAGGGGTTATCCAGAGGTTAAATGGGCAAATGGTATGGGAAGGTGTCTGACATCAGAAAGCATGCTTCTGTATGCCAGTAGGAGTTGTAGTGAGTGTGAATGTGGTTGAAAGCATCATACACTGCACACACAGACACAGGGTGCCAGTACTGACATGCATGAGTGCATTGCTTCATGGGTGTGTAGTGGTTGACTGTGCCAGAAGACTATACAAGACTAGGTGAAGGATATACCTTGGCATCAGGCCACATGACAATGGTCTGCAGTGTAGCTCAGGGGTGTAGTGTCTGGACTGGCCCTCACAGGTGTGTATTGTTTTCACCATCCAGTCACCTGGGTAACTATTGTGTGTGGCCATTGCTGTGCAATGCTTGCCATGTATGTGTTCTTTAGTCCATGACATGGACGCTGTCTGGGATGTACACACGTCCCACATGCATGTACAGTGATATGTGGAACTGTACCTGGGGTGTCTGGCCCATGTTGTGTACACAGATTGTCATCAGCAGATGTGACAGTCCTGGCCTCATGTGGTGGGAACTGGTAATGGACAGCAGGTCCACAGTGTCTACAGTGATAGCATGATACAGGTATTCCCTGGTGTCAGTGGCATCTGTCCATAAAGGGCATGTGTTTAAGGCATGGTATGTCCCTTGTGGGTCAGATTTGATGGCACCACAGGTGTTGCAGGTGTCTAGTGGGGAACATAGGGAAGGCACACTGTCTGCATGTGCATCCCTATTGTACTTATGGACAGGTGCCATGCCCTCTGTAGTCCACTGCAATCACATCATTGTTACTATCTCTGGGCAATATGCAGGGTACTACCAATATAGCGGTTATGGCTTAGGCAAGTGTGTTTGTGTATGAGACATGGGTTGAGAGTGTTCTCTGGGTAATACAAGGGTTGCTAACTTTGTTCACCAGGCCTTGATGTCACATGTAGGGGTATTGATTGGCACCCCAGCCTCTCGCCTATTTCACATCTGTTATCCTTGTAAAGTGGACATTGTGACATATAATAGGGTCACCATATAAGAAATTTGCAAAACCCACTCCTCAATGAGTCCAGTTGTTACACACTGACAGCCACCTTCACACAGGATACGAATGACAATCACAGACACACTTGCCATGTCTTGGATTAAAACTCCTTCCTAACTAGTTTATTACACTACAGCACAATGCAGTTATAGGAAGTGCCATGGAGATTACTGGAGTATTGCTTCCCCAAAGGTGTATTTCACTGGGAATGACATCAGCAGGCTTGCCAAATAAGGTCAATTGAGGTTGCAGTGACTGTGAATGACCCCAAAAGCATTGCACCCTACACAGACAAAAAAACACACACACAAACATCCACACTTGCCATGTGTGGGAATAGAACTCCTACCATTGTACTGTATCACACTACACTGTTATAGGATGCACCACTGAGATTACTGGTCTACTTCTTTCTCAAAGGTGTATTTCACTGGGAATGGCATTGGCAGGCTTGCAAAAGTAGGGCAATGGAGGTTGTAATGACTATGAATGGACTAAAAAGCATTGCATCCTACACAGACAAAGAAACACACACACAAACATCCACATGTGCCACGTCTGGGAATAAACCCCCTGTGAAACTATTATATTACACTGCAGCATTATGCTGTTATAGGACACACCACTGTGATTATTGGGCTACTCTTTTTTCCAAAGGTGTATTTCAAAGTGAATGACATCAGCAGCCTTGCCAAAGTAGAGCATTTGAATTATAGTGAGTGTGACTACCCTAAAAATCATTGCTCCCTAAAAAGACACACACACACACACAGTTGCCATGTCTGGGATTAGAACTCCTACCTAACTAGTTTATCACATTATACAGTTATAAGACATGCCACAAATATTACTGGGCTACTCCTTTCCCAAAGGTGTATTTCAAAGTGAATGACATCAGCAGCCTTGCCAAAGTAGGGCATTTGAATTACAGTGAGTGTGACTAGCCTAAATAGCATTGCACCCTATACAAACACAGTTGCCTTGTTTGGGATTAGAACACCAACCTAACTAGTTTATCACACTATAGTATTACACAGTTATAGGATGCACCACTGAGATTCCTAAGCTACTGCTTTCCTAAAGGTGTATTTCAAAGTGAATGACACCAGCAGGCTTGTCATAGTAGGACTATGGGGAGGGCAGTGTGTGTTCATGGACCATAACCCATTAATCTAGAAGTAGATACATCACACTCAGGCACACACAGGTTTATATTCCGCAGGTACATGTATAGAACTGCTAGATGACTACTGCCTTGTACAGTCATGTTGCACAGCTATCACTTGCACCACAGAGTCTGTAATGCTGAGGGACACCAGTGGCTAATGTCTACAGTGAGTGACATTTACACATCATGTGGTTGTAGCCATTTGGCTGTGTGCTGGGTGGGACAGGCCTCATAATGAAAGGCTCTTTGTCACTGTCACTCTCTTCCACACATCTATGTATGTGTACTTTTGGCATATTATAGTGTGTTGCCCTTGGATATATGTGTGTATTCCTACCCAATGTGTGTGCAAAGCATGACTGGTGCATACTGAGGAGTGTATGCACTAACATCTGCAACTGTCAGATACGTATGGTCCACTGTTGTTGGCAGACAGGGGCTGCATTTGTTTAAGTGTGTGAGCATGCCAGTATGACCTTTCAGTATGTTGTTGTCGGACATTACCTTCATTTCTCTAAGTGTGTGAGCATGCCCAGTATGCCCTTCTGTACTGAATGTGTGGATCCATTCCAGGTAGTTTGTACTCCAGTGCAGACCTTTGTGTTCTACACCTACAGGTAGCAAACTGTTTCTGCATGTTATCTGTAGATCAGTTGGCAATAGGGGGTCACACTGTGCAAGGGATAGTGTGTACTGTAGGTGATTGTGTCTGTACTGCTTCTGGTACTGGTGTTAGCAGAGATATTCAGACATGTACTGTTATACACTGTGATGTTTTATGTCCTCAAGTACTGTCAGGTGGACAATTGTGCTCACAGTGATGTCTTGGGGAACACAGGGTGAATGCAGCTGTGTCCAGTATTGTAGTCAAATGCCTACATATTCATGAAAAGTTATGCTATTCTGGAGGGGGAGCTGCAGACACTTGTTGCTGGGTCTGTGTATCCAGTTCAGCACCTTGGTACAGTGCTGGCAGAGTATCCCATACTTGTACATCCATCGACATGGCAGTATGGCCTTATCTTGCTGTGGCAATACCTCATAGCTGTACAGATTCATACAGGTTACCCAGAGACAGGGGTCATAAGTCAGGACATTACCCCTATTGTGGTGTATGGGCAGGTTTGTAGCCACCTATTTTTGTGTTTGCAGCCAGGGATAGTATGTGCACATAGCTGTGTGTTGGACCTTGCAAATTCCATGCTGCCCATGCTCCCAACTCCCCTCTCTATTATTCTATCCTCTTCCATACATTATGAATACATTCTCTGATACTTTTACTATAGTTATCACCTCATCACAGCTGTGTTTTGGTGTTGGTCCACAGTTCATGCAGTGGGACATGGTGGACATGTTACTGTGGTTTGTCCACATGGCCTTGCATATGGCTTATGTGGAGTGTGTTTTGTTGTTATTTGGGTGTTCATGACATAACATACATTGGCAGTACGGGTGAGACACAGGCCTTTTACAGAGACCTGTAGGCTATTTGGTGGTGATGCAGGCCAGCTGTAGCAGGCCGTTGCATTCTGTCAGTACTAGAGTCCCAGACTGCCATACAGTATATTTCCCTGGGGTGGCAGGGTAGGTGTGCTAGGTGTTCATGCCAATACTTTCTATCAGTATTAATAAGGTGGTGTGGATGCTGGAAGGGTACTGCTTAGAGCTAGGGACACACCTGCATGGGACACCTGCACTGCATGCTGCATTCTTTTGCTATTACCATACACAGGTGGGGGTCATATTGTATCCATTCCCAACAGCAGGGATACGACCAGAGAGGTACCTGTGGGTGGTGCTTGGGTGAGCTGGGTGCATGGTGATATGGACACTACTTGCATCTGACTCGCAGATATGTATGGGGCATTCCAGTTATGCTGGCGTGTGCAGGGACATCAGCCATTTCCCAATACATCAGTCCTATCACCTTTGTGATCTGCAAGTGTTCGGCCAGATGACATCTGTATTCCCTACTACAAGCCCAGATAATGTGATGCATACCTGTATGCACAATTCCAAGGGTGTGTCCATTTTACGATTACACATTATATACTGTATGTCTGGAGTACTTTTCCCTGTGTACTGCTTGTACTGACACATATTACCACCATACATTTACAATGGGTTACTGCTAGCATGTGTTATAATGTGGGAGAAATTGTCTTTAGCACTGCAGTTGTGAGGACTTGGTCCTGTCATCGGCAGTAGTGGACAATGGCCACCAAGTCAAACCTCAACATGCATACATGCTGACCACTCTCACACAGTATGAAACACACACCAACCTAACACACGCATACCTGCATATTGTGCACATGGTACACTCTATCCTGCTACCTTGCCCACCTCAGGTCATCTGTTCTCCACTGGTATTATACCTACACATACATGTTACTACATGTCTACATCAGATTGGAGGGGGGAACACCTGACTGTTACTACATTTCTACATAGGATTGGGGGGGGGCACACCTGACTGTTTTTGCATTTCTATACAGGACTGGGGGCGCACACCTGACAGTTTCTACATTTCTACACAGGATCGGGGGGCCACACCTGACTGTTACTACATTTCTACATAGGATTGTGGGGGCACACCTGACTGTTCCTACATTTCTATATAGGATTGGGGGGGGGGCACACCTGACTGTTTCTACATTTCTACACAGGACTGGGGGGCACACCTAACTGTTTCTACATTTCTACACAGGATTGGGAGGGCACACCTGACACTTGTACACATTTGCTATGACTGTACTGGTATGTCAGGTACTCCATTTCATCCTGTATTCTAATCTAGCATGCTGACTAGAGGCATATCAGTGTACTACAGCTCTTAGGTTTGATTGACCGACATATTCGTTTCTGACTTTCTACCCTTCATAACTAACATGCCACTGCCTAACCTGCTGTAGTCTGTCTGTGTAGGCCTGGGGGGGTGGTTACCCATAGCCATCATTCAGAGGCCTTATCACAGCCTTTGTTTGTGTTTGTCTACACCTGTCCTGCTGGCTGAGACTGTTGTTGGGTATGTCTACCTCCCTGACTGGCATGTGTGAGTCATATGGATACACATGTAGCCCAGCACATTTCATGCAGTGGGTTTTGTCACCATGTGTAGTACTGGCTACTATGGAGACACCAGTATTTGTTACAGATCTCATGGTGCCACTGTAGGTATCTACTATCTGCTGCGATTCCCATTCAGCCACCAAATTTCCTTGCATGCTCACATCCATACCATAGATACAAGTAACAACATATAATACCCCATTCAGCAATTGGTAAAGAGAGTGACTTACCTTGTGGGTGTGCCAGTATTGAGGATGGTGCTGGAGAACTGCCTATGTCAGATGCACATAGTACACTCCCTGTACATGGTTGAGCACAGGTAGTGTCATGTTTGGCATTCATTTTACTGTATGTGCGAGTCAGAGAGTGGTGTCATTCCATGGGTCCCTCCTGTGTCAGTGTATGTGATATGTGTTGCCTCTTTGCCAAGGCCAGGGCATACTGGGCATGCCTCTTTCTGCCTACTGGCACAGGCACAGGACTCATTCTGTGCCTGTGCAGGCCTTGGCAATGGTGGGGGCTGTGTGGCCCTGCCCCATGCTGTCCCTGTTGCAGCTGTTTCCGCAGGATCATATTGTGTAGCAAGGCACATACGATGACAATTTGAGTACACGTAGCTGGGGAGTACTGCAAAGCTCCACTGGATGTGCCCAGGCACTGGAACTGTGACTTGAGCATTCCAAACACACATTCTATTACAACTCTGGTCTGTGCATGTGCCTCATTATGGCGTTCTTGTTCGGGTTTGTGTGCATTTATGATGGGTACCATCAGCCATGGCACCAGTGCGTAACCAGCATCTCCCACTAGGTAACTGTAAGGGATTTCCTCACTGGCAAATCTCTGGTACAGCTGCATCAGATGCCAGATGTGGGAATCATGATAACTTCCAGGGCAGCCAGCACACACATTCATTATAATGCCCTGGGCATCACACACAACCTGGCAGTTGATGGAGGGAAAGCCCTTGCGGTTGATGTAGACCCTACCCTGCTCACCAGGTGGTACTTTGATGCATATGTGCATGCAGTCTATAGCACCCACTACCTCAGGGTATTCTGCTATTTGGTGGAAGAGATGTATATTGCTGGCCAACGCCTCATGGGTGTTGGGGAAATATACTTGCTCACCGGCATGTGCTGACATGGCATCCTGGAACTGGTGGAGTACCTTGGATGCTGATGCCTGTGAGATCCCCATTATTTCTACAGTTGGCCTTTGGAAGGTACCTGTAGCTAGTATTCATAGGCCAACACATATCTTGGTATCCACTGGGATGGGTTCCCCCTCTGTTCGTTCTGTGTGTGAGGAATGGCTGGCACACCTTAACAATTTGCTGTAGGAGGTCCCTGTCCACCATATAGTGCTCCACTATCTCCAGCTCATGTAGCCCCTGGTAGGTTACCCTGGGTCTGTACACTCTTCTCCGTCTCCTCACTGTGGGTTGGTCAACAGCATTCTCATCCTCACCACCCTCAGCCTCTTCCACATGTTGTTGTATGATAGCTATTGCAGCCCCTATCATTTTGTTGTTTTTATTTGTTAAAATTCCCCTGCTTGTATACACCGGTGGTGTACAGTATGTGGGAAAAAACAGAAGGATAGGTGTTTGCATAGTTTATAGTAGTGTTCTGGGCTGGGCTGGTCTTCTGCCTGCGTAATTGATTGATTCTGATACATTTCACCTGCCAGCTATGCTAGTTCTCCTAGATTACCTTCCTACTGCTGTTTTCCCTTCCCATTGCCTTCCTGTTTAAGCCCGAGGGCGCACCGTGCAAACACATTGCTCAAATGTGCACAGAGCTGCTATTTCCTGGTTTACTTTTTTTTTTTCCTTTAAAACCCAGTGCATGGCACGCACACCCACTTAGGCAATATAAAGAGTGCTAGGCAGCCTCAGACACACCCCCTTGCTTAGCTCTGCTAAGCTAAGGGCAAACCCCGAGCCACAGGGCTCCAATCCACTTATAATATGCCTGACACACCCCCCTATGATGTCAGCTAACTCCTAGGCTTGCATCAAGCTATTCCTGCTCTTACACTGTTGGGAACTGACTAGCATGCAGGGGAAATCTGGGATTCAGTATCATTCCCCTCATTTGCATAGGACTGCCTGCTGATGCATAGTTACAGGTCCCACACTGAGCCTCCCTCCTTAGCAACCACTATTCACTGGCCATGTTGTCTTCTGCCTGCCATTGAGTATAATGGCAAAATAGTGATTTTGGTTAGAATGCTTATTTTAGGGTTTTTATTTTATTTTTCACCCGATCCCGTTTGTGCCCCACTGCCCTACGCTTAAACAGCCGAGATGGGCTAAAAAAAAATAAAAGTTATTTTTATTTATTTTTGCAACTGTTTTCCATGCCAGTGGCTATATATTTGTCCATTAGCATACTTTCTACATAATATCCACCCTTTATTTGGAGCTGGCATGGTTCCATTTTGTAGTTTGCAGAAATGTACTCTTTTACTAACCGAGTACATTTCTGTAGATTACACTAGTCCTGCACGGCTGGCTTCCAGCTTCCTGGATCGCAAATTCACCTCATTTGCATGTAGTTCACCTGCAATTGGGGTTATTTGCATACAGGAGCTGAGTCTATGCAGGACTTCTGCAGAGGCGCTTGTGCACGTCCCTACAGCTTATTCCTGAATCGCACGGCAGGCATATTGCCTGCTGGAGCTCCTGCACTAGTCCTGCACACCGAAAAAGGCTTGCTTAATCCGGAGGCATAAAAGCTTCATGAAATATTGGGATATTCTCTTTAACCTTTTACTGAACTAAATTTACCAACCCCGACATTATCTTAAGGGTCTTAGTGAGAATACCTGGATCCCTTCTCTTTATATTTTCCCCGTCCAAATTTGGCAAGAGCCTTGTTTCACCCAAATTCAATAAGCTTTATACTGTCACATGTTTATCGATCTTGTGTTTGATTTTTTGTTTAAGCTGACATCCCTCTTATTAAGCGATTTAGCACTTTTGTAAATAGTTTACTTCTTATTGTTTTTTTTTTTATTTTCTTGATTTTATATTTGTATGTTGTTGCAACTCGATGGGGATATACTGTAAGAATGTCTGTACAAAAACTGAATTGTAATACCTTATGCTGTTATCCTTGTTATATTGTGATTTATGACTTCTGTTTGTGTGTGTGTTCTCTTATTTGGAAAAAAATAATAAAGATTACTGAAAAAGAATCATCCCCTCCATGGTTTATAAAAAGTACAGGAATAATCATCCTATATACAGTTTCACTACCACTCCATGGCATTTTATTAATTTAATTAATATATATTGCACAAGCTTAATGTGACCCTCTCTAAAATATTAAAACTATAAAACTATATTCCCCACTTCAGACCCAACAGAAGACCATTTGTGGCTCTAAAATTAAAAAAATAAGCAACATAGTTTTAACATGCTGTCAGCTTCCATGCTATTTTTTTTCCTTTGTGTTGACCTTTTAACCATTTGTTCCACATAAAATAAACACTATTTTATATTTTAGAATACACTGGCTAGGAGGTATGTTTGAATATAAAATGTCTATCTTATCACTGTAATAACAAATAGAATATTAACATTATGAACCAGATTAATATTATGGGTCATAGTCAGAAAACTTTTCCACAGTAATCATGGTATGTGCAATTCAGAAAACCCAGCAACATGGCATGGCCAGCTGAAATAACATGATCAGCCATTTTATATTTTAAAGACCACAAAAAGAAGTGCCATATATAATAATGAGGCAAAACAACATAGCAGAGCAATTCTGAAAATTTTACATTTCATGGAATGATAATTCACTCTCTTTAAATTTACACATGGCTATATGCTCATGTTCAGGCAGAGTAAAGCAATGTACAATGTTAGGGGTTGCATCAGTTATTGTAAAAGTGTTTCTACAAGAGGATCACACAGTAGTAACTTTGATTGCTATGGCTGATGCTGTGCAATGTTGCCTCTGGTGGTGCTGGGTCATCAGATACCCCTTCATATTCATGTCCTCAGTGACAATGGCATAGTGGACTCATAGTGTGGTCATGGACACTATACAACAAATTATGGATATGTGTTGGCCTTATTTGCAAGTCCATGGGAGTTGTAGAGTTTTAGTAACCAACTAGGGATATAGTGGGGGTATCTCAGGAATTTGTCTTGAGAATATTCCATCAGTTTCTCAGTGCCATGCTTCGGCATGTGGGGAGGAGCATATGTGGATCCCACATACCCAAAAAAAGAAAAAAAAATATATATATATATATATATATATATATATATATATAAAGAGAGAGAGAGAGACAGCACTATGTGGGACTTCTACATTATAGCTCATTTCCTGAGGTAATGGGTCCTTAAACTGTACCCGCATTGAAATAAATACCCTACCTAGTGAACTGGGAAGGAGGTACATGAACCAAAAAGGATATTACTCCATTAACTACTAGGTAGTCTGTAACACACAGGGTATCATCTACAATGAGTGTGTAGACTACCCAGTCAATTTTCATGATTCACACATATGTCAGATATGTGATCTTTACCAACAGTTTGTGAGGTGGAGACTTCCCGCATGGGCATCATGTGGGTGAAGCTGGATACACGCTGGAGACATAGTTCATGACACCAGTTAAAAAATATACATAATCAAATTAACTGTGGTATAACCATGTACTACTGCAACCTAGAAACATTACAGAGCATGTGATTAGGCTGTTTAAGTCCCACTATCGCTGTCTGGATACATCTAGTGATGCCATACAGTATGAGCCCAGCATGAGTGCCAAAATACTGACTGTGTGTATGCTATGTTGCACAATATTACTGGTAGGCAATAGTTGCAGCAGGGTGGTCTCATTCCTGACAAACAGCAGTGGCTGAGGCAGATGAGTCAAAAGAAGAGCCAACAGCCAGAAGTGACCATGCCAGATGATGGTGGGCATAGCATGCCAACAAACAGGCAGTGGATTGTACAGAGTTTAACAATATTGCTATAAAGTAGTTATGCAGATACACAGCAGTAAAAGTGATGCATGCAAAAATACCAAACTTTGCTTACCCATGCATAGGCTGGCCACACTGAGCATCAGAAGTAGACAATCCAAGTAACAAAGGACAAAGGGTAGGGAACAATTATCATGTGATCCGGGGAGTGCAGGACTGCATGTCTTTCACAGGTAAGTGTTTGAATATGAGTGCTGAAGTGTAGTAAAACAAAAAAGTGTGTTTATGAGAAGTGTGATAACTAGATTGGGAGGGGGGTTAAAGTGTAGAAGGGGCATAGTCAATGTATGTGTGTGTGTGTGTGTGTGTGTGTGTGTGTGTGTGTGTGTGTGTGTGTGTGTGTGTGTGTGTGTGTGTGTGTGTGTGTGTGTGTGTGTGTGTGTGTGTGTGTGTGTGTGTGTGTGTGTGTGTGTGTGTGTGTGTGTGTGTGTGTGTGTGTGTGTGTGTGTGTGTGTGTGTGTGTGTGTGTGTGTGTGTGTTTTTGTGCGTGTGCGTGTGTCTGTCTGCTGACAAACCTCAGCACGTCAAGTGGCACTGTAGCTTGGCCTGCCAGAGAGGTACAGGACATGCATAACAGAGGGTTCATCTTCCTATGCATGCACCTACCCATGAGCACTACCTCTGCCAGGGGTCACACAAGCTTTACTGCAACCTAGGCAAAATGCTGATGTGTGCTACCTGACCATTACTGATATCTGCTGGAGGATGTACAATGATGACCATGACCATGGGCATGCCCTCTACTGGCTGTAGGTCCTTCAGGAACTGATGCTATTGTGGAGCTACTAGCACTGAGGGAGCAGGATCTTGCCAGTCTATGGGCAGGCTGACAAATATCCATGGATGTAATGGAAAAAAACAGCCATGATGATAGCCCCTCATTCCTGACACATGACTCAGAGAAGATACTGCATGGTCTACAGTATGATTCAGTCTCTCCGGTGAATCACACATGTGGGACATACACTCCCACAGGTCAGCGTGTACAGCCTGGATAACCCACACTACATCTGCCATGGCTCTTGAGGAACCAGCCTGCTCCTCCATGATGACCCTGTACATAAGATGGGTGGTAGCTACTGATACACCAAGGGAGGGCAGTAACCATACTGTCAGTGAGCACTATTACCATCCCTTACCTGTGTAGAACTCCTTACATACACATATATATATATATATATATATATATATATATATATATATATATATATATAGGAGTGACTGGGCACCATACTTCCCTGATCTTTTGTGCCCCTATCAATCTGTGTGTCCTGAGTAGGCAGAGGCATAAAAACTATGTTCATACTCTTAGTAGAGGATAAAGGTATCACACTCCTAAAGTCCAAACACATACTGTTCACTGATTGACTGTGCCAACCCATCCCCACCATCCTTATCAGAGGCAACAGATCCTTTAACATCAGATGTGGTGGTTTCAGATAAAGAATCATTTGTGAATGCATCAAAGCAAAAATAATCAGTGTAAGTAGGACACAGCACCATAAATACACATGCAACTGATATCCTTACAACTCTAAAAATATAATACTGAGTAAGAACTCTGTACATACCTTGTGCAGATAGATGTTGAACTTGGATGCCAAATGTACCTGCATGCCATATAAACTATAATGTGACAAACTGGTAAGAATAGGTAGCAGATATTGATATTAGGACAATATACCATGCTGTCTTCAGCTGAAATTCCCATGGACCTATCCAGCTCTTTCACAACATCCAGCACCACGCTGTGGGACTCTGTGTTGATGGCACTGCTTTTAAATGAGGCCAGGAACACCTTCATTTTTGTAAGGGATATTTCAGTAGATAGGTCAACACCTGTTGCCCTCCATTCCATTGCCAAGTACTCTCCTCTGTGTTTGGCAGTATGGATCATGTCAGTCACTGTGAAGTAGATCATATTGTAAATCTTGCTAGCGTGCAAATGTTCTCTTAAACTCTCCTTTAGCTTTCTACTCATTATTCCCATATAGAAAGCATTACAACCTGAGCGTAAAAGATGTATACTAACTCACTAGAATTACAGTTAAAAGTACCTGGTGCTGTTATTGTGTAACTAAGGTGATCTAAGTTGACAAAAGGCCTTCCAAAATATATCTACACATACTACAGTTCATACATTTATGCATTCCTTTAGCTACACCTGAAAAAGTTGTTGCAAGAGTATCACGTGCTAAATGATCTTATTAACATTAAATGTTTTCTTAGGTATAGAAGGAGAAAGCTAAATAGTTAGTGACTAATCTTGTAGTTTTTTTGTCACTGTTTTTGAGTCATTGGTTGTTTTTATTTAATGACTTATTTAGTTTGATTTAATTGTTCTTAGTCACGTGACAAAACTTTATGATTTGATTGGTGGTTTGCACAAATATATTTAAGAAATTTTTTTTTTTATTTATACAATTTGTTCTGAAGAAGTCAATTGTTTTTAGATGAAAGCAAAGAATAAAGCCATGATACAATAAGCATGTTAATTGTTAGTGCATCCTCCTGGCATACCTAGTGGTTTTTATTTTTTCTACTTTTGGTTTTTCCCACTTTGGGGTGTTTTTGTTTTCATATTGTAAGTATTGTAAGTAAGATACTGACCATCCATAGCATAAACTTTTTGACAAGTTCACACCAGTCATGGTTACAGAAGGGCTGGTCAGTGGAACAAGTTCTCACCAGTCATGGTCACAGAAGGGTTGGTCAGTGGAACAGATTGCAAAGAGCAGTCTGTAATGGAGATGGAGGGTCACTAATACTGCCTCCTTTTCAGCTTCTGTAAATTTTTTAACACATCGAGAGAAAGAAGTAGATGGCACTTCTGTAGGCCTGGGATTAATCCTGAGTCAAGTATAGGATGCTCTGCAAAAAATAACCTGTGTTAGTGTGATGTTGTCGGATGAAGGAGTAGATATTACAATTATGGAAAGAAGTACTGGAAACAGTATATACCTTTCATTTACTTGCTTGGCAAGAAGCTTACATTAATCAGTTATTAGAATCCACTAGGTGTGATCTTTAACAACTTTTAGTTGAAACCTATACATAGCAAGGAAAAATGGTCATTGAGGTTACATCCTTAACATTTTAAAGGATTTCTGCATGGTTCTTGCCCTCTCCTGTAGGGTGCATGAGAAACAGATGTGATCCCGTGAATGTTGTAGCATTGTATTTAAAAACTGATTTAATATTCTAGAGGATGATGCCTGTGACAACCCTAGTATATCCATTGTGGTTTTCTGAAAAATATAAGATGGGAAATATTGTTCACTATACATCCTGGTATCCTATAGAGACATGAAAAAGGGGCAGAGGACTTGGCAAACATGACAGCTGTGGATGTAGTCCTGAGAGCTCCAAACCTGAAAGAGAGACACAAAAACATGTGGATGCTGCATCACAGCTGGTGAAAAAAGTCTGCATGACTAGTAAAAGAAATTAAAAAAAAAAAATAACGAAATTCAGATGCTGAGATAATAAAAAGATTGTGAGAAATATAGATGAGATGACTGTGTTTCATTTAATAGCAATTGCTTGTTAAAAGGAACACAAATAATAGTTCCAAAAACACTAAAGAGAAGATTATGAATCAGCACATGAAGTACATCATGGTATAATAACAGACAATGGGTAAGGACATTTTTTGATTTGTAAACATGGACAATAAGATAGAGAAAGGTTTGAAAATGTTGCTTGCTATTAAGAGTGTATCATCCAGCAAAATAAGTATAAACATCTTAAAGTGCATAAATTAATATTAGCTGTAGACTCTTATAGGCAGATCTACACCAGTGACTAACTTGATAGTTATGATAGCAGTATTCAAGATTTCTATTTGCCGAGTCTGGTATAGCCACATCAGCCTGTATGTTAGTCTAGTCTTGGACAAGACTGTAGGAAATATAATAAAAATAAATAATGTCTCTCTCCTTAATAGCTCACAGTTCAGGTGGTCATGTCACAAACATGAAATAATATAGGGAACAGTGATTATATTATGGCCAAGCTAAAATGAAAGGTTGATAACCAACATAGCATTGCTGTACAATTGTGACAGAAATTAAATTGCTTAGAGAGATACTACAGAAGTTCCACATGTCCAAAAAATGGACACAACCAGACAGCATGATGTTTACATAATTTCAGAATAAAACTAAATCTGTAAATGAGCTGTGGGACATTTCAGATGAGAACGTTAGGAACTCTGACTTTGAATAGAAATCCATAAAGAAAACACACAGAAATTCAAAGACACATGTGAAGGAATATTCTTTCCAGAATAGCAATGTTATTGTAATAAAATATCACAGACAAAACAATTACCTTTGAGTGATATAAGGGGTTCCATGATAAGAACAGATAATGAGAAATGGGGTACTGCTATTTAATAATCAGAGAGGAATGTCTTAAAAACTGCCTATTGAAGTAATTATATATGTGTAGAAATAATGTAATGCATTTCTTTCACTATTTATTTTATGCGGACTAAATACTGTCCAACTAGTAAATATTCTAAAAGAACGTATTTGCGATCTTTATTTTACAGCCAGAAACCAGATAAAGAGAATTCACAATGAAGATGTGTGACCAATGCTATTTTGGCACACAAATACAGCCGCTAGTACAATTAGCATCTTGTTCTTTCTCATTCAGATTCATTCTTTCACACTGGATTGCCCGGCTTTGATGTGATCAAGCATTCAGTTGGAAAGGGTAAGACCCACTGACCGCTCCTGGAAGTTTCATTACGTAAACTGCTTCTTGAAAACCCACTCTATGCATAAATCTCATCGTATAACATGTGAGACTAGCTGCTTATTCATATTCAATGTACTTTATCTAAAATTTAGAAACAGGTTTGAAAAGTTAGTGTGGGTTTTCAGAAAATTCAGCTAGTCACAGTTCAGCAGTAATTTTATTATTGTAAATATGACTTTTTCAGAAAAAAAGTTATGTTGAATGGCTTTTAAAATCTTGCTTTTGATAGTGAAACTTGATAAATGTAAATTAGTTATAAATAAGGCATTGGAATGTTCTTTTTACTTCTCTTTGTTAGATCTGCACAGCATTGTGGAAATAGGCTTGTAAATACTGATATTTGAATTATTAAAAAATGATAAGCTAGCACGTGTTCTGTTTCATATTTTAATGCTTCTGTTTTAGTGTATTACTTTTGTGTATTAAAAAAAGAATAACATAATCCTAATATTTCAAAATAGACTAGTTTTATATATATATATATATATATATATATATATATATATATATATATATATATATATATATATACCCCCTGCACAAAGGTGGTAACTCCAATGATTTATCTAACTACAGGCCCATAGCCATATTATCCCCTCTGGCTAAAATCATGGAGAGGTGCATTCATAAGCAGCTGTTAAACCACTTACTAAAAAACAACTTACTAGCTATCTGTCAACATGGCTTTAGACCATTTCACAGCACCACCTCTGCTCTCTTATCCTTCACCGACTTCATCAATAAAAATCGTAATAATGATACTCTATCCTCAGCTCTCTTTATCGATCTGTTAAAAGCTTTTGATATGGTCAACCACCAGCTACTCATAAACTTACTCAAAAACTTGTCACTAGCTCCTCCTGCTATACAGTGGTTTCAATCCTATCTAAATAACAGGCAACAAGCCGTACTATGGCAGAATAGCCTGTCTTCCCACTTCCCAATTACCCTTGGTGTCCCTCAAGGCTCCATACTTGTTCCTCTCCTCTTCTCTATCTTTACAAACGACCTACACTCTGTAATACCTCAAGCAACATGTATTCAATATGCAGATGATTCCACATTAATATGCTCAGCCACTTCACTATCGCAACTATAGTCTCTTACCCAAAACGTGTTTAGCACAGTTGAGAAATGGCTCCTTGACCGATGTCTCATTCTGAACCCAAAAAAAAAACAAAAATGCTATTATTCACACCCACTCATAGAATCTCCCCACTGAACTTTAATGTTACATCGACTAATGGTACTGTTATATCTCCTGATCCTACCACAAAACTACTTGGGGTACTAATTGATAATAACCTCTCCTGTGAACCCCATATTAACAACACTATAAAAGCAGTTAACAAAAAACTAGGATCCCTTTACAGAATTAAACTCTTTCTGACCCCTCTAGCCAGGACCACTATCGCCCATACCCATTTAATCTCAACCCTTACATATGCATCCCCTATCTATGCTAAACTATGTAAAAGCAATATGAACAAGCTTTCCATCTCCTACAATAATATTGCAAGATTTACAACTGGGTCAACCTACAGAACCCATCACTGCAACAATCTTAAACAACTAGGCTGGTTAGAACTGTCAAATCTAATTCTACTGAACCAACTAACAGTGGCCCAAAAGATACTGTATCAACCTTCAAATACTCCAATACTCACTAACCTAATCACCCCCTACGATAACCTAAAGTTCCTGTGTTCATCAAACAAATTACTAGTTCAAATAAATAAAACCAACAATCTGGCCCGTGAATCTCTGTTCTCTAACGCAGTAGGAAAAACCTGGAACACCCTCCCTGATCACCTAACCTCCCTATCCTCAGCTCCCTTACTTAAAACCAAACTTAAAACATATCTTAAATCTCACTGGTTATGCCCCTGTGCTAATCCAGACTAACTACCACACTTGTATCCTGACACTTCTCTACATACCAGCATAAGCTAGTTAATCCTTTACTAACAATAGTGTGCATGTCACTATACTGATTAATAGTGTTCTATTTAACTAACTAATCGTATACTAGCAAATAATGTTAGTGTGACTTTATTGTTCAATAGTGTGCTTTTTGCTTACATAGTTTTAAACATTTACTGTATAACTGTACTGTTAATATTGTGCTACATATTTTTTATTCATCTTTGTATCTACATCCTTAGCTGTCTTTTAATAGGAATCATGTGACTCGTATATCAAAAGGCAAGTAACGGTATAATAGACAAAACTTTACAACATACCTACGTCTTGTAAATACTATTCTGAAGTGTGGAGCTTTTCTCCCCGGGCCTCCACTGAAAATGGACATATATCCAGTTGGACCAGCCCGATCAACAAATGTAAAATAATAAAATAATAAAACAATATGTATATATATATATATATATATATATATATATATATATATATATATATACATATTTTTTTTTTTATTGCATTTGTTTACCGGAAATCTCCACTAGGCCTATGTGAGCCCATTTTCAGTGGAGGCCCGGGGAGAAAACTCCACATACATTAACAGTACATACAACAAATAACAAACAATATGGAGTGTACAGTATATACAGTCACAGTGCATGGAAATAGTATGAGCACAACAGTACAAATTATGTACATGCATAATACGTATCTATATTATGTAATATTATTAACAGTGTTGATGGAGTTGTACAAATAGAGCATCAGATCTGGGATTATTAATCATTGGAGATGTGTAGTCCTGAGCAGCTGAAATTTAGCAAGACAGAGTGAGACCTCATGCAGTTAGTTATGTTAAGAGAGAATGGAAAAGTTATGCAAGTATTGAGATGGAGTAAAGTAAGGTTATAGTGGAAGGAGTCAGGTTTTGGGGGGTGTTGTTATGGCACATGTACAATGCCAGGGAGAACAGAGATGTTGCCTGAGGGACTTCTTAAAGAAAGCAGGATTGCTGATTGTTCTGATCGAAGATGGGAAGTTATTCCATAGTTTTGAGACAGTAAAAGAGTACAGCATTTGGCCAGCTGAGAGATTTGATATTTCAACTTTTAGCAACATTTTGTTTTCAGATCTAATAAGTCAGCTAGGATGATGCATAGTCAGAAAAGAGGAGAATGAAGGGCAGTTTGTTGGTTTATATATAAATTTAGGTGCAGTAGTTAATTGTAGATATGTGAGGTAGTGTTTAAGTTCAAGCCAGTTTAGTTGACAGAGAGATGAACAGTGGTGGGCTGAAAATTTAGCATTTGTTACAAATTTAGTAACCCTATTATATCAAGAGTCAAGTTTAGTTATCAGGGAGGACTGGATATTGATAAGGGTGGGAGTGCCATATAATAGAGATGGAAGCAGGAAGGATGAGGCTAGAGCCTTTTTGCAGTGAAGTTAAGGAAATAGTTATGCCTATAAAGGATGCTTAGTTTTTGATGTGTTTTTTTGATGTTGCTGTGGATATGAAGGTCGAATGTCAGATTTTCATCAATGATGACACCTAGCAGTTTAGTACTTGGAACAACTTCAATGATAGTGTTGTTTTGGGATTCAATAGAGAATTCATTCTTGTTAAGAGGGCAGTTTTTCTGGGGGGTGAATATTAGGAGTTTAGTTTTATTGGGGTTTAGGATGAGATGGTTATTTGACATCCAAGTTTCGGTTGACATAAAGGCTTCTTCAGTAAGAAGTTGTAGCTCAATAACGGATTTGGCAGAGCAGATTATTGCAGAATCATCTGCATATTGGCTAACAGTGCCATGAGTAAGAGTGGTATGAAAGTTGTTAATAAATATACTAAACAGGAGAGGACCCAATATGGATCCTTGGGGTACACCTGTAGTTGTGTTAACGGAAGGTGAGAACTAATGGTGCCATATAGTTTATTGTTGCCTACTGGTGAGATAGTTAGAAAAACAGTGTAAGGTTGGGGTGAGATACCTATGTTGGAGAGTCTGGTGAGCAGTAGGGGGATGGGGAACTGTATCAAAGGCCTTTGATAGGTCAAGAAAGAGTGCAGAGACCATGTAATTGGAATCACAAGCCCTAATTACTGTGTCCATAAAGGAAATGAAAGCTGTGCTAGTACTATGTCCTGTCATGGGAGAAAGAATACCAATGGATCTGAAATTAGAAATGTCAGAGTTGTTACAGCCTTTATGAAGTGGGAGAATGAACAACTCCTGAATTGACCTATTAAGGATAGTGCTGATGGGGTAGGCAATGGAGATTGCAGATAGTTGTTAAGAATTCTACAGGTACATTATCTGGTGCATTAGTACATGGTTTCAGTTTATGAAGGAGTTTTTTTATAGTGAAGGTTGGTATAGATGAGAATGAAAAAGTAGGCAGAGGAGAAGTAGAGAATGTGACGATGGTAGTTCTGTTGGGTTGAGGTGGTAGTTCTTATTGGTAGGAAGATGGTGGGAAGATTAGCAATGGTGTCAATAGAATATTAGTTAAAGAGTGAGGTTAACTCAGTGGGTGTTTTATCTGGGTTTGGGCATGGATTATTATTTGAACCTGGGTAAAGTAATGAATTGATTGCACCCCAAACTTTCTTTGGGTTTTGTTTGTGTTGGTCTTGAATACTTTGGAAGTGTATATATGTATGGGGTCGATTTTGTTTGCTAGATAACACATTTCACTGAAAGTCATTTCATCAAAGTCTAATTTCACTGAAAATGAATTCCCTGAACACAGTTCACGGAAAGCTCACTTAACTGAAAACACATTTGACTGAAACTCATTTTGTCTAAACAGGTATATGCCCTGTTTCCCACTGTAGTGTGATCCTGGAGTTAGTATATATAGTTAAGGGGGTGTGGGGGGCACAGCTCCCCACACTGGTGGGGGGTGTGGGTGGCATAGCCCCTCACATAGTTTGGGTATATAATATTTTCTGGAAAGAGCTATTCATTTGACTTTTAAGAATCAATTCCCAGGATTCACTAATCTTCTGTGCAGGAATAAGTTATTCCTGCACGGAAATGACCGTTTAAGTGCAGCATGGCAGAGCGCCATGCATATTTTTGAAGGTGCACTGCCTGTGCTCCTAAATATATACTTTGGTATATATTTCTCTGAGGTACAGGCTAACACAGGAGGACTATGGTTGACAACGTTTGCAGATGACTGCAAACTGGGGGCCATAACTTGACTCGCCGGCAGACACAAGCATCCTCCAAAAAGGTCTCACAGAAATGGATAACTGGTGCCAGAGCCATGGCCTAAAGCTAAATGCCAAAAAGTGCATAGTCATCCCCTTTAGGAAAAACAAAGTGCCCACAAATTACCACATAGGTGGTAATCCATTAAGTATGGAAGAAGTAATTAGGGATTTGGGGACCCAAGTAGATTTCAATCTCTCCTTTGACAATCACATTGCCAAAGTGGTTAGAAAGACATTCTATGTAGCCCACCTTATCACCAAGGGGTTCACATCTAGATCAAGAGAGGTCATTGTGCCCCTCTACTCATCACTCATCAGACCTATAATTGAATACAATGCCCCATTTGGGATGTACCTTACCCGACACCTGCTATAACTAGAAAGACCCCAAAAGTACCTCACCAAGAGGATCAAGGGACTCAAACAGATGCCCTATGCAGTTAGGCTAAAGAAACTACAGCTCTACTGAGTTGCTTACCGCCTACTCAGAGGCGATCTGTGCCTGACGTATAAAGCCATGTCCAACCCAGAATTAATGGACATGCTCCATCTCAAGAAATCCAAATCCATCAGAACTACACGCTCCAGTGACTTAAACCTCAGCACAGAAATAAATAGAACATGCTGGAGGGACAGATTCATATCCCAGAGGCTCCCCTCACTCTGGAACAAAATCCCAATCCATGTCAGACAGAGCCCCTCAATGACCCTCTTCAAGAAGAATCTTGACATTTGGATGGGAGATCATAAATTTACCCCTGAGATCTCCTCTGTGTCACTGCTAGACAGAGGCACGCTAAACTAACCATAAATGGGCTATCTTCTGTGACCTACTATACAGAGGCACAGTCAACTAATCTAAGAAGGGTGGCGAAAGCCAAACACACTCTGGCTAGGCTTGTAAATGCCCTAGGGCAGATAGCCTAGTATCAACCTATGAACCTATGAACCTATGAACACGGAGCCATGGATGAGTGCAGGGGGTGTGTGGCAATTAAAATGAGCAAGAATGCTCATAGCACCCCAAACACATCTGGATAGCTGTAAAATGTACAGATGCAAACAGAAATCCACAGCAATATGTTAAATCTGTCCCTCCATTTGTTCCCTCATCATTTCAGGGTTTGTCCAGAGTTTGCACTCCAAGAGGTTGAGAGGTATGCCCACTGTGAATCAGAAAGCTAACAAAATAACAGGTGTAGCAGTAGCAGGGATATTTGTGAAGGGTATAGATAAAGGAGCACTACAAGATTTTTTTTTTTTATAAAAGCGATAAAGTATAACTGTAGCTGCACGGGTGTGCCCGTTGCCAAGCTACGCATAGTCCAGCTTAAACAGCACAAGAAGTTAAATAGCAAGATTCATTCAATAAAAGCAGTACTGCTATAGTGTAGTGGTTAGAGTGTGTGCTTTGCGAGCAGTCATTCCTTGTTTGATCCTCCCTGTAGCAAATTCCAATTTTACATGTGAAAGCAATTCATAGGTTCATAGGTTCATAGGTAGATACTAGGCTATCTGCCCTAGGGCATTTATAAGCCTAGCCAGAGTGTATTTGGCTTCCACCTCCCTATTAGATTAGCCTACTGTGCCTCTGTAAAGTAGGTCACAGAAGGTACCCTTTTAAGATTAGTTTACTGTGCCTCTGTCTAGCAGGGACACAGGAGAGATCCCAGGGGTGAATTTGTGATTTCCCATCCACGCGTCCAAATTTTGCTTGAAGAGGATCAGCGAGGGGCTATGTCTAACATGAATTGGGATTCTATTCCAGAGTGAGGGGAGCCTCTGGGAAATGAATCTGTCCCTAAAGCATGTCCTATTTATTTTTGTGCTGAGGTTTAGGTCCCTGGAGCATGTAGCTCTAAGGGACTTGGATTTTTTGAGGTGGAGCATGTCCATTAATTCTGGGTTTGACATGGCTTTGTATGTCAGGCATAGATGGCCTCTGAGTAGGCGGTAAGCAATTGAGTAGAGCTGGAGTTTCTTTAGTCGAGCTGCATAGGACATCTGTTTGTAGCCCATGATCCTCTTGGTGAGGTACTTTTGGGGTCTCTCCAGTTGCTGCAGGTGTCGGGTTAGGTACATCCCAAAAGGGGCATTGTATTCAATTATGGGCCTGATGAGTGACGAGTAGAGGGGCACAATGACCTCTCTTGATCTAGATGCGAACCCTTTCGTGATAAGGTGGGCTATATAGAAGGTCTTTCTAACCACTTTGGCAATGTGATTATCAAAGGAGAGATTACTATCTACGTTGGTCCCCAAATCTCTAATTACTTCTTCCGTACTTAATGGATTACCGCCTATGTGGTAATTTGTGGGCACCTTGTTTTTCCCAAAGGGGATGACTATGCACTTTTTAGCATTTAGCTTGAGGCCATGGCTCTGGCACCAAGCATCCATCTCTGTGAGACCCTTTTGGAGGATGCTTGTGTCAGCTGGAGATTCGATTATGGCCCCCAGTTTGCAATCATCTGTGAACTTTGTCAGCCATAATCCCCCCATGTTAGCCTGAACCTCAGAGAAGTATATACCGAACAAGAGAGGTCCCAGGACTGAGCCCTGTGGGATGCCACTTGTAATTGGTTTGGATTCGGACATGGCACCTGTGATTCTGACCATGTGGGTTCTATCTCTGAGCCAGTTTGCAACCCATCTTGTGATATAGGGGTTGATATTTAAGCTGGTAAGCTTATTTATGATGCCCGAGTGGGGTATTGTGTCGAAGGCTTTTGCGAGGTCCAGGTAGGCTGTGTGGACTACCTTGCCCTCATCTATGGCTTTGATAACTGTTTCAAAGAAATCAACTAGGTTTAATAGGCAAGATCTGCCCTTAACAAAGCCGAATTGGGCAAGGTCCAGTGTCTGGAGGCTCCCAATGTCTTTGTTTATGAGTTCCATGATAATACGCTCCATAGCTTTACAGACCAGACTAGTCAGGCTTATGGGGCGATAGTTTCCGGGGTCCGTTGTGGCACCACCTTTGTGGAGTGGGACCACTGTAGCTGTACACCATTCTTTGGGTACATATCCTGTAGTAAGGCTAAGTTTGAACAGTGACTTAATGTGAGGGTTCAGTTCTTCTTGTAGCTCATGTAAGACACAGCCTGGGACACCGTCTGGTCCCATAGATGCTGTGTTTTTTGCTTTGGAGAAGGCAGCTTTCACCTGTGCATCTGTGATGTCAGGGAGGTTACATTCAGTTGGGATAGGCGTTTGCTCCTTTGGGGGGAAGGGGGGAGAAGTTTGCGCTGAATCTGTCTGCCAGGATGTTGGCTACGTCTGTAGGTTTGGTATATTTTGTACCATTATGCAACAATTCAGAGCATATCTGGGAGTTTCCGCCCATGTTCCTGACATAACTAAAGAAGGCCTTGTGATTATCTTTAGTGTCTAGGGCAATTATCTTGTGTATAACCTACTAAATAACGTATATTTGTGAACTGGAGTACTGCATTAAGTTCAGATGTGAAATGTCATTGTAATAAAGTGGTGAAATCCCCAGATAAACACAAGTGCCCCATGCAGTATACTTACACATGAATCAGGAATACTAAACAAATGTATAATATGTAATGAATGATAAATCAATGCCAAACAGCAAATAGTGTGTAAAATTAAAAATAAGCAATGCTAAAACTTGCACACCTCTTTCCTATCACCCCTTTTTCTTGTCTTTTAAAGAAATTAGCATGGGGATAAGCGGGAGTAAGCACTTTTAAGCAGTACTAAGTGGGTTTAGTGGTGTTTGCACAGGGGTAAGCAATGCCTACACAGAATAAGCAATTTTGAGGCTAACTCTCTGTAAGTATATTTAACTGGAAGTAAGCATTGCTTACCATCATGCAAACCCGCTCAAACCCGCTTACAATTGCTTAAAAGTGCCTTAGTCAATCTGTATCCAACAGCCCTTGTTTTGCCCAGCAATAAAATAATCAGTCTTTGCGAGTCTCAAACCCAGGACCCTGCATACCATAGCCACAGTGATTTACCACTACATCATATGAACTGCACGTAAAATTGTGGTATTCTCGAAAATATCATGCAGCACAGTCATTCAACATTAGGGAAACTGTATTTATATATGTAGATGTATGTATGTATGTATGTATGTATATATATATATATATATATATATATATATATATATATATATATATATATATATATATATATATATATATATATATATATATATATATATGCAGCTAGAAATACAGACATATATATCTATATCTATATGTAGACAGACAGATATATATATATATATATATATATATATATATATATATATATTTATATATATAGTTTCATATATATATATTTATATATATATATATATATATATATATATATATATATATATATATCGTTTTATATATATAGTTTTTATATATATATATATATATATATATATATATATATATATATATATATATATATAAAACAAATGCATACCTCACAACTGTCCCTGATTGTCAGGGATGTCCCTGATGTACACGCAAATGTTAGCATTGTCCTTCTGAATTCCTCTTAACACTGGTGCCATTGGAATTATACTGAATTAATAATGACAATAATTAAGAGCTGATCACTTATTGCACTGCAGGAAATGTACATTAATTCACATTCTGTAATTCCGTAAATGTCTCAAGTTAATAGAACTAATATGTTAAAAGTGTCCCTGATTGTCCCCAATTTTGTCTGGATTTGTCCCTGATTCTGTTGAGAGTTGTCCCTGATTGTATGACAGCTATGACAACAATCAGAATGTTATTTTTTATAAAAGTGATAAAGTTTAACCATAGCTGCATGGGTTAGCCCATTGCAGGGAGGGGTGTTTGGAAATAGGAAGCCCTATATAGGCCAAATGGAAAACGTGGGTCTGAGGTCCCCAAACATAGGCAGTCACCACTGCACCTTCATGGCCCTGAATGTGGCTGTGCTGAGGGCTGAGCAGTAGGGGTAGGCTGAACCTCTGCCTGTGACACAAGGACATCACGGTTGTTTTGCTGATCACACAATTCTCTGCAGAGCTCCCTATGCACCAGACCCTGGACATGATGTCAGGTTACAGGATCCTGTCTGTGTGCACTCCCAGGGGGGGCACAGGCCCCATCACCTGAGGTGGGTCCACCTGAAGGTAGTGGACCAGCAGATGAAGAGGTCTTGTGTCAGGTCCCAGATGTGATGCAGCCTACAACCATGGCCAGATGAGGTGAAAGAGGTGGGTCTGCTGGGAACAGCCTTCCCAAATGTGATATTGAGTTGCAGTGTTACAACATATGTTGTCAGTAATAGTTAACATAATCCAGGATTAGCTATAACAGCATGCATACATAGTCCCAGTAACCCAAAACACCAGATTTGGAATGGTTGCATAGCAAACAGAACAGATGCATATATGGAACCACAGTGGCCATTACAATGTCATGCAGGTGACATTGTTAGCAACAATTCACCAATGATACTGTTTAAACATGGAACACGAATAACAACAAAGTTCAGTATGTGCTGCACAATAGGATACATGCCCAACAGAAGGTTTGGTGTAAACATACTGAGTGATGTGTGTGTTCAGATTAGGTATGCATATATGACAGGGGTGAGAGAGATGTTAAGTATCAAGTACAATAACTATGCAGTATGATGTTCTCAGACCTTGTTAACTGTTTATGTCTTTCAGGTACTATGTCCCGGTAAAGGTTGCCTGCATATACTGCAGACGAAACAGAGATCATTGTGTAGTACCTCATGCAGCATCATGGTACCCTGTTTGCATGGACATCACATGATATGCAGGAGAGGACTACCCTGTGGAATGAGCTTGTATGCAGGGTAAATGATGTCAGCCTGCATAACCAAAGTTTTGAGCAGGTACAACATTGCTGTACCAACCTAATCCGCCATGCCCATCAATGTGCTGCTGCTGTCAGAAGGGACCAGCAAGCCACAGGTGGGGGTCATACCATCCAGCCCGCACTGACCCATGTGGAGGAGCTCCTCGCCAGCCTTGGGGCACCCACATGCTGGCAAATTCCAGCAGCCGAAGAAAGTATTGTGGAGGTGGGTGCTACCCACACAATGGAGCAGGAGCATCCAGGTAAGGCCCCACGGCACATTAGTAGACCAGTGCTGCTTATCTATCCTCATCTGTAAAGTATATATATATATATATATATATATATGCATATGTCAGATAATATAGTCTGTTGCTGCAGTGCATTAAGGAGCAGATGTGCATAATCTCTAGTATTGTGGGTTTGTATAGATGATGTTCTGAAATGCTGCTCCCGCCCTGTACCAATGGCACAGGTGTGGATAATGAGATTACATTTCTCACACAACTATGTAGGTCCCTCTGGCATCCCAATTAGGGCAGCAGCTTGCAGCTGGTGAGTATGGATTTTTTTCTGTTTCACATTTGCCAATACACTGGCCATGTTATGGCCATGCTATGTGCCACGCACACATGTAACACACCAACCCATAATGAATGCTGTACATGTTCACTTATTGTTGCTGTTAACTGGACTGCATCACAGTGGTCACCTTGGTGTTATATATACCGCACAACCTGTCAGTGCAAGATGTGTGGACAGAGATGAACATAATGGTGGGAGGAATGGCCTACAGTACAGACATGTGTGACACAGTACCCTTCTACAGTGTGTAAAACACTTGTATATACCACTATCACAATGGCAACTATTCCAGATCTACATACTAAAATGAGAAATGCATGTGTAATATGGAACCCTATGTTAGGACAACAATTATTGGGAATACATACCTTAACAAACACTGGATGCATATGTGTGCACACACTCCAAATAACATGTTGTGGAAGCAGCTTGTGAGGTACTGACAACATTCATTCTTCTGGAATACACACCTTCCATCACATACAGGGCCTAGATGTCACACCAAGTAATGTTCTGCTGTCCAAGACATCTGTCCATGACATCTACCACTCACCTGCAACAGAGGTAGCCCTGGCTTGCACACCTGTTACAAGCCATGGAATACATCCCATATCTGAAATGTAGCACTCAAAGTAGCCTTACATCAACATTGCATATACCATAGCAAATGGTGCAGACAGTCATGTATGTGTGTATGACGTATGGGACAACATTCAAGTCAGAAATAAACAGATGCCCATCCAAGACAGATGACAGCACATGTTGCAAATTAGTCATGGAGGCTGCCCAGACACATGCAGCAACACCGGGGACCTGCAGGAATGTCTAGCAGGTACTGCCTGCTCAGTAACTGTGTTGTCAATTACCTGGACACTGCATAATTGTGGCCTATGGGATAGGATACTCAGATTGAAGAGTTGTTCCACAGGGGACATCACCCAGGGCTCTCTCCAGGTACCATATGCATAACATAAAATCTCCTACAGGCATGTGTTGCAATGTGTTATGGTGTTCCGAGACCAAGGCTGAAACATACAGACATTATTAGTAAAGCTACATGAGCTGCACAAACATCACCTCAGTCCACCTCATGCCCACCATCCCCATCTGTACCCTGGTGGTGCCAGTGTATACCTTTAGGTTTGCTGTTAGTTAGCAGAAACTATGGTGGTAGACATGTTGTTCTGCATGTGGGACACCACCAAGTCACACTAATGTGTGGCCCATAGTTGTCATGCATCTGAAAAATGGCTGAGGATGGGGTGGTGTGTCACCCTGAAACATAACAGTGAACCAAAGCATATGTCCGAAGGTCACATAGAATGGCTGTATCTGAACACAGTCAAGGTCATGCATTGTACAAGACATAATCATGACTCAACAGCAATAGTGTAGGGACTGTGTGACCTCCAAGGGCTGTGCACATGAGCCATGCTTGCAATCTGGCAGAGTTGGAGGACATTTGTAGGGAGGGGTGACCACATAATGTCAAGTGAGGATGGGCCATGCTAGTATAACCTTCCATGAAAAGTTACTGCTGTTGTTCACGTACAGGTGCTACAACAAAATATTGTGTTAAGGGTGTGCACACTTATGTAACCCACATATTGTATGCATCACTATTAACATCTGCACAACTAACATATTTGTTTGATACTGCATGTGATTTCACAGGTCATGTCACATAATTAATGGTAAAATATGCAGTATTGTCGCCCCATGGCATATCAGGGAAGATGGTGGCATGTCAATAAGGGTGTGAACACTTCTCATAGCCACAGTAAGCTTGGGAGGTTGTCAGTTTAATTGGATGTCATTGCTGAGACATGCACTGCTGATAATGAGATCTGCAAATCAAACATCAGGCACTCACTATTGCCATCTGTCCTCATATCAGCCCAGGTATGTATCTGCCAAACACATAGGGGCTGTAGCAACAGAGCAAACATAACCACCACACATATACACAGTCAGCAATGGTGTGTACACTTGTGAGGTATGGTGCACAGTACATGGCAGGGTGCTGAACAGGTGCTCAGCAGTACTGTGTACATGGGTGCAGTGTGTTCCAGGGGAAGGGCCATCACCTACTAACACAACTCACACATCACAGAGTTGTATAATGTCAGTAACAGGGATTGAGATAGCTGCACTGTATGCTGTTGATTGATATATGTCATGCATGCTGACATATGGGTAATCAGAGGTGTATGCAATATCTATATGCCACCTCAACTGTAAGTATGTGTGTGTGTGTGTGTGTGTGTGTGTGTGTGTGTGTGTGTGTGTGTGTGTGTGTGTGTGTGTGTGTGTGTGATGGGAGTGTGTGTGGTGGGGTGTGGATGTTTGGGTGTGGGTGTAGAGGTAAGCAATGACATACAGGTCTGAAAGTAAGGCTTCTGTTTTCCCCTCGCAGGTGGCGAGGTGGGTCAGGGTCCCTCCTGCAGGGAATCTGAAATTAGTGCCCACACAGACTCTGACAATGATGATAGGTGTGGTGAGGCACAGGCGGGGTTGTCAGTGGCTGTAGCTGTTCCATTGGTTGACATTCCACTGTTATCTACCCCATCCCCGCACACAGTCACATTGCCTATACATACCCCATCACCAGTGGCCACAGATCAGGGGCAGTTGGAGGGTGTGGCATGGAAGAGGGCATTGTGGGGACTATGACAAGGGTGTCTGTGCACAGCAGCCATAGCCAGATGTCCGGCAGGTCACCACACACAGATGTACAGGGATGCTCATAGGAGAGCTGCTGGACATCATGCCCCTGGCAGCAGTGCCACAGCTGGTGTCACCAGATGCATGTTTCGGGCCATCATGGAGGCACAGGCACATATGGAATGGTATACCAGGCAAGGTCTTAGGCTACAGAGGGCTACTCATTCAGCAGTTATTGACACCATCCATGGTCTCGCAGGTGCCCACTGTTATTTTGCAGAGGTCATGGATAGACAGTTTGGCAAGCTGGTGGGACTGGTCGACTGTACACTGTCCATGTTAGAGCATATGATGGGAATACGGTGACAGCCATGTGGACATAGGTCAGCATCACCAACAGATGGAGGCCTACATGGACGTGCAGGATATCGTAGTCGCTCCCATAGTGGCAGCACCAGCACTGTAGGGGGGTGCTGTACACACCACACCACAGCAGGCCAGGTGCAAATGGCCCTGGCCAGTTCCAACAGGGACCTGGAGCCAGCGGACAGGTGTCATCCTCAGAGGAGAGTAACATATCTGGACTTGTACCTGGTAGTGCCCGTGGAACCTCTGGCAGGCACAGTTCTTGCATCTGTGGCCAGAGACAGTGAACTGCACACTCTGCCATATATGGTCTGCAGCTGACCAACAAACCCATGTATAGGTCAGGCAAATGGCCAAACTGTGCACACACACACACACACACACACACACACACACACACACACACACACACACACACACACATCACCAAGACAGCTAGGGCACCTCCATACCTACACGCACCACATCTTCATAGCCCAATTAATAGCAAAGCCTCCTAGCACACACACACACACACACACACACACACACACACACACACACACACACACACACACACACACATATGATGTCCACCAAATGACTCAGCCTAGGTCTTTGGCAAACCCACACCACACCCTGTGCATGTGATGATACCTGTGCCACATCCCTGTCATCCATAACATCGATTCAGGGACAGACTACTATGGTTCTGATGCACAGGGTGAATGCACAAAGGTGCATCAATGTAATGCTGTGTAATATGTTTTCAGCAGGCATGTTTAATGCTTACATGTCAGGATGTGTAGCTGTGTAGGCATGATGCAATATAACTGGTATTACCACTGACTGATAGTGGTTTCTATAATGTATTCTGTTTCTGTTGGAGGTGTGTATGTGTCATCAGGACTTTGGTCTGCTGTTGTGTCCTATGGCACTATGGTGACACATTTTGACTGTGTCATATCCTGGTTACAACTGCACACAGGTAATAGGTCTGCATAATAATTACTGCATGTGCCACATGGCTGATAGGTCTGAGGGATGTATACACATGCGTGCATGGTGGCTGATGTCAGCAGCCTGTCTACAGTGGACAATATACAGTGTACTGGGTGGCACACACCACATGTTTTCGTATAACAGACACACACAGAGGCTTTGGTGTTGATGCTATACACAGTCATTACTGTACACATGAATGTACTGTATTTGTCAGTGAACACATTTTAGTCTATTTAATTCCACCAAGACATAATAGGCAAAATATCACAGCAGTACATAGTCAGTCTACTACTTTAATGTCATCAGTGATGGTACTGGTAGGGTATGTGTCCCCATCCCATATTTATGGCAATCCTGGTATTGATAAACATAAGTGTGCTGGTGTGTGTGGCACAGCCCTACACCTTGGAGGTTGTGGGGTGGCGTACAGCTGCACATCATGTGATTGATGACTACCTAACCTGTTAACATACACTGTACAGTATTACAGTAGACTAAGCATCGGGATAGACACAACAATAACCCCAATGAGGGTGGCTGTGTCCACAACATTAACAGCCAACTATATATACCAACTCCAATATCAATGTTCAGCTCTACAGTAGGAAAGAGGGCATGTACACATCTACCACCTCTTTTGATGGAAATAATTCCCATCACAGAAGTCCTTTGAAATGTCATCATATGCCAGTCAGTTCATGGACAGGTGACCTCCTGTGACATGTATATTCAGTGAAATGAAGTAGTTCCCTTCACATACACACACATGTACTTGGCAGCATTGACTGTAGAACCCCTACCTAGGTAAATATTAATAATAATGTTATTGGCGTAATTGCACACAACACACAGCTGTAGGATGAGGTGTGTCTTGAGTCTCTTCTTAGGTGAGGAACATCACCAGGCCTTATACAGTATGGTAATAGGGGATGTACTGGGTGTTACTGGACAACACATAGTGTGTCATACTGTCATAGACACATTGACAAACACATTACAGTCATAGACACATCTGACAGACCTGGGTTTACCAGTGCAAACTACCATGTCAGTGAGTCTATTCTGTTACAGATACCTTGCACACAGCACAGGCATCACTGGCCTGCATAGTGTACTCAGTTACATGTATGGTTGATGGTGGCAGTGGTCCTCATACAGTGGACCTTGGAACATGTGCTGGGGGTACCATGGTGTCACAACAGTATACCTAACACCCACACCACACATTGGGTATGTTGCTCACTGACACCCATGATAATACACTGACATACTCACAATCACACATTGACCATGACTGCAATACAAACCCTTGTCCATCTCAACAGTCCTACTACAGGGATATGCATTTATTGCACATGCCACTGGGATAGTAGAGTGATTGTTTGTCATGGCTCTCTGAATGTCAGTGACATCATTATGCCTTACAGTGTATGGGCAGTCACATTGTATTTGTACAATGTGGCCTAAGAATGATGTATCCTACAAACATACACACTTGCACACATACACACACTTGCTCTGACTCAGAGGGTAACCCATGGCTATCTAGCCATTTGTACAACAGTGTTGTGCTGGTACTGCAAGCTCCAGGTAGCCCATAGGGTGAAGAGTGTGACAAGGTACTTGTACGGTGCAGTACAGCAGCAGCCATTTCTAACTATGGCAATGGGGGGTGCAGTGTGTGAGGAGGTCCTAGGGATATTATCAACAGCAGGTTTATAAACACACGAACACTATTATTATCAGCAATGCACAGTAACACATATGTTGTTACTGGGTCCCATAGGTGCAGGTGTTCCTAGGTGTGTACCAGGATATTGTCCATGAATAGATGAGACGAGTGAGGATGTGGGTACAGTGTTATCATGCCACCTGGCATTTGTCAGCAGGCCATCTATCAGCTGATGCCACATGACTGATTCCTCAGGGTAACAGTTACATACAACATCCAATCATCTCATTGTCTCTTGCAGAGGGCAAGTGAGGTGCACCAACTGACCTGTATGCAAACTATATTACATGCCATGGCAAGTGTCTGGGTTGGAGACCTGTAACAAAGCATGTTCTGGTGACTGTGCTAGTGTAATTGGGGAATCCATGGCATGTGGTGTATACAGGGTGTGGTTTCATACTTGTGGCATTCATAACATAGCCGGGCAGACATGTCAGAGTCAGTCCAGCATAGATTGCCTGTGAATATCCCAGATGGATACCTGACATCTGCACATCTGTACAGAGGACAGACAGACATCAGCTAGCTAACCGGTTATGCATTATGAGTACTGTTTTGACAGATAAACTTCTGACGCTGATAGGTATGCCAGTACTACATGACAGCAGCCCTCAATTACATGTCCTATACACATAGTCTACAGTTAATATCCACATATCAGATTAGTATCCAGTAGTAAGTACTTGATAACACACAGCTCACACACTGACAACACAGTAGTCAGTAGTCAGACTCCAGCTTTGCATACAAGGGTGTATGGTTCCAGTACTACAATCTGCAATCCACTCTTACTTGGGAAAGTGCTGTCAACAGTGGTAATGTAATGCTCTGATTACATACAGCCTGTTATACTCCCCATTTATGAAACACATGATACAGGAAGAGATTGAAGTCCTTGCCATATATACACAGGTGTCCCAGACAGTATACTCACACCCCTTGCTACTCTACTGACAGCACATAGAAGCATGTTATGTACATTACATGAAATACACTTATTAAAAATGTCATTACCCTGCTTTTTTATCAGACTGGAATGTGATCAGTGCTTACCAAGGCTAAGCTACACTTAACAGGTGTAATCAATGCTTAAATGTAAATGCTAAGCTGATTTGCGCACTGGTAAGCGAAGCTTACACAGGGTAAGCACCTATTCATTTAGCTGTACATTAGCAGCACTTACTGTCATGCAAACACTCTTAAGGATGCTCAGAACTGCCTTAACCACTCTGTATCCAACAACCTTTGCTCTGCCCTTACAGGACTTGAACCAAGGACCCTACACACTATAGCCAAAGCAGTTAACCACTACACCATCACAGCTGTGATGATGGTGGGTGCTTTTTCCCATATCTCTGTCAGTACACATACTGAATAGTATTGCACAATCACTGTGACTTCTACAATTGTGTAGTAATTGTAAATTATATTACTGTTTAATCAAGTATGTTGTGATATCTGATTATACACATAACAGATAACTATGGTGTGATACATCTGGGAAGGTATATATAACAGTAAGTTCTACACATAAGAGGGATATGGATATATATATATATATATATATATATATGTGTGTATTTGATTTATATAAATAAATAAATAAATATAAATATATATATATATATATATATAGGTATATATATATATATATATATATATATATATATATATATGTATATAATATATATGTGCATGTATAGATATATATGTATATATATTTATGTACATATATATTTATATATATGTATATATATATATATATATATATATATATATATATATATATATATATATATATATATATATATGTATACATATATATGTATACATGTATATATATATATATATATATATATATCTATATATATATATGGTTCCCCTTTACAATCCAAAATACTGAAAACTCGAATTTCAGTATCTTGGGACCGCAAAGGCGAAAATGAAAAATCTCAAAAGTGCATAAGTGCAAATTCGAATATCTAGAATCCGTGCTTATGCAGTGCAGCAATGGGGCGAGAAGTGTTTGGCTGGGATGTTTTACGGAAGTGAAGGTAAGTGAGTGTATGTGAGTGTTATTGTAAGTTGTGCGTGTGGGTTAGGGTAGGGAGGTGACAGTATGAGTGTGACTGTTGGATGTGTTTGTGTTTGTGTATGTGTAATGTGTGTGTGTGTGTGTGTGTGTGTGTGTGTGTGTGTGTGTGTGTGTGTGTGTGTGAGTGTGGAATATCTGCGTGTGAGTAATGCATTTCTTAACTGTTAGTGCGATCTCGGAGTTAGTATATGTAAGTAGGGGGTGTGTGGGGGTGCAGGGGGCCCTGCCCCCCTGCATAGATGTAGTGTAGGATTGTGCAGTTTATGTGTTGTGGGTTGAATGGTGTGCATGTTGTGCGGTGTATGGTTTGTGAATGATCGGGATTTTATTTTTCGTGTTTGTGTGTTTCGGGATTGTGGGCTGTTTGACTTTATAGTTTTGAGATACTGAAATTCGAGCTTTCAGTATCTCGAGATTATAAAGGGGAGCCATATATACACATATGTGTGTATATATTTTGATATGTGTATATATATATATATATATATATAGATATATATATATATATATATATATATATATATATATATATATATATATATATATATATATATATAGATATATATATCAATCAAATGGCCATAACATTGTATAACATTGTACTGCAGTCATACTGCAGCAGCAATGGTCACAACCTCTTACTGCAAGGGTATGTCATGTAAGTGTTGCAGGAATAAATGTGGAATGTTTCTGCAGTAACAGGGGTTGTGTTAACAGACATGTCGTGTGGGACGTCACTTCTACTACTGACAGGTACACCATCAGTGACCGACAGACATCATAAGGTCAGCATAGTGAAGTACCAAACTAATCACAGTACTGATCCTGTGGAATACAGCATAGACATGACCAATAAATGTGAACAGTCTGACACAAGCTGGTCAGTGTAGAGGTATACACTGACCTCCTTAGTGCAAGATGTGTGTACCACACCTCACAAAGTGGATGTCGACATCCATGTAAATGGGGATATCACAAAAATACTGGAATAGATAAGCTCACACAGTTGATGCATTCACACACTCTTGTCTGTCCTAACACATATTAACCGGAGGAGCAGAGGTCCCAAGGCCACATACTACACACTACTTAGTGACATACATCTTTACACCATCCCACTGCTTTTTTGGACATACACAACAGTTATGGTGAGCAGGCAGTAATTCATCTGACAAATATCTGGACATAACATCACAGTAGGTAAACAGACTGATCAGCTAGGCATGTTGGACAGCACTGTGCAAACTACAGGCAGACTGGCACAACATTGACCCAAGTGTCCTATGGGGCTATACACATGTACTTTCAAATATAGCAGGCACTGCAGGCATGTAACAGCATGGAGTAACAGACACCGGTGTGAAAGTGCATACCCACAACCAATACAAACACAGTCACAGTCACATTAAGGTAAGCCTAAGTAATATTACAATATATGTACTGTGTGAACAACACCCCGCCTCATATGAACCACTCACACAGTAACCCTGCATACATATAGTCGGCCACTACACAGTGTAGTCTGATGCCTGATTGTGGTATGGGACATGTGTTAGTCTGGCCCTACAAACATGTACACTGATAGGGTACCATCACCTGGGGCAGTACGCAACATCTGATAGAACAGGACCAAGGACATTGACATCTACCACAGTCTGTACACAGGCCAGGTAACATATGCACAATAAACACTCTGTCAACAATCACCGTAAGTACACAGACCTCAATACTGTACACACTACAACAGAATGTCCAGGTTTTGTACTGAAATATGAGGCCTACTATACATAACATGTCTAGCACGCTAATATCTCACTAACTTGTTACCAGGTATGATTTCAATAAATAATGATGTACTGTAGATATACACCTCTTACTGCATGACATATGGACAAAAGGTGACAGACATGGGGGACAGAGGCACAAACACAGCACCAGTATTGACATATTACTGTGATAATCTGAACATAACCTGGTTTACCAGGATTTGTTGTGTCAAATGTCTTCTGAGGGATATGAAGTCAGTAACTGACATGGATGTCAGCATGTATTGACTGCAATCAGAGTATGCTATGCGTATCTACAGATAGGAAATGTGTGATTAACAAAACACATGTAAGACTCCAAACTCTGGACAGTCTGCAGATAGCACTACAGGTGAGACTTTCCTCACCCACATAATGCTGTCAAGCCAGACTTCAAATCATGTAGAACGGCCATATCCACACAAACCCTATTAAACCAATATTTATTTATTTATTTATTTGCAGTTGGCTTACCAGGATAGTCCATTGGGCCAAAATGAACCCGTTTTCAATGGAGTCCTGGGGAGAAAAGCTCCAAAATAATCTAGGTTACAGTAAGTTATTATACAAAAATTAAGATTCAAACAAACAATTGCAGTAGTACATGAAACATTAGAGGTAATACAGACTTCTGATGAAACTTACATATGATACAGACTAAGAGAGGAATGTTGCAAAGTAAATAATGAAAACACATTATATATTAGGAAGCATACACATTAGGAGGTGCAGCCAAGTGAATTTTTGGAACTACCATAGAAAATAATAATAATAATATAGGAGTTAGGTGAAAATAATAAGTACATTTCTGGTGTAAGCACGAGAAGGGAGGAAGATGGACATTGCCAATGTTAGTTATGTGGGGTGGGAACAAGAGCATTCCCACTGAGATACTAGATGTGAATGGAGAGATTTTTTGAAAATGAAGTGGTTACAGGTTGTGCGAATGGATGGTGCTAGGGAGTTCCAGAGGCATGCTAGGCTATAGGATAGAAGATTTTTTCCTGGGGGACGAGTTGGTATGTAGATTTCTAGTAGATTTTGATTGTTAGACCTTAATACTCTATCAGGTAGATGCATTTTAAAAGCAGTAGAAAGGGAGGAACAGAGGGAGGGGTTGAAAATGAGCTTGTGTGCAAGACTTAGTTGAGTGTAGGTTAGGTGATTGGGTAGTTCTAGCCATTTTAGTTTTTGGAGAGAGGAACAGTGGTGGGTGGAGGATTTGTGACTGGTAGCAAATTTGGCGATTTTGTTATAGCAAGAGGAAAGTTGTGTGATTAGAGAGGACTGTAGATTAGTTAGGAGTGGAGCTCCATAGAGAAGGGAGGGGATAAGAAAGGAAGTAGAAAGAGTGATTTTAGTGGCAGGTGTAAGGTAATGGTTTTGTTGGTAGAGAATACCTAGTTTTTGATGGGTTATTTTGATATTTAGTTGAAGGTGGGATTTGAATTTGAGCTGGTTATCAATTTGGACCCCAAGTAACTTGGTCTCTGTCACCAGTTCTAGAGGTGAGTTATTTTGACTAGTAATAGAGAAAGTGTTTATATTGAAGGAAGTGACTTTAGAGGGGGTAAATAGCATTAGTTTGGTTTTAGAGGCATTGAGTGCTAGGTGATTATTTCTCATCCATTGCTCAGTGGTTGAGAAGGCATCTTGAGTAAGCTTTAGCAGTGTGGGGATGGATGTGGCAGAGCAGATAATAGTAGAATCATCCACATATTGGATGATGTTTGAGAATGGGATAGAGTTGCGGAAATCATTTATAAATACATTAAAGAGAAGGGGACCCAGTATGGAGCCTTGCGGAACTCCGGTAGGAGTATTAAGAAATGAGGAGGTGGCCTTTTTTTCCATTTTACTGCTTGATATCTATCAGATAAGTAACTGGAGAACCAGTTTAAAGAGGAGGGAGAAAGGTTAAGTTGTGAGAGTTTAGTTAAAAGCAGGCTGTGTGAGATTGTGTCAAAGGCCTTATTGAGGTCAAGAAGAAGGGTAGAAACAATATGGCCAGAGTCGCAAGCTTTATTTACAGTTTCAAGGAAGGAGAGGAGGGCTGTCATAGTGCTATGATTTGGTCTGAATCCATTTTGTGTAAGGGTTAGTAGGTGATTATCTAAGAGATGTGGTAGGAGTTGATGTTGGATACATTTTTCTAGGAGTTTGGAGATGGGAGACAAGATGGCAATGGGGCGGAAATTAGTAACATTGTTATTGTTGCCACCTTTATGTAAAGGTATGATAAAGGCCTTTTTCCAGATTTGAGGTACTATACATTCTTGGATGGAGCGGTTGATTAGAATGCTAATGGGGTAGGCAATTGTTTCAGCAGCTTTACTGAGGAAGTAAGAAGGGATGTTGTCAGGAGCATTAGTGCATTGCAGAGCAATATTACTTAAAATGTAGAACAGCATTACTTACATTCTATCCCCATGTCTGGAACTTCCCCCTCCTGTTTGTTGGCCTGTCTCCACAGTGTATGTTGTAAAGGTATTTCTGAATACCCTCTGTGATGCTGTTTGCCAAGCACCCACATGCAGTACTCCTCACAGTGAAGGAAAAGAGCCCACACCCACATTAAGTGCTTAGTTATAGGAGTCTGTTTCCAAGCAATTGGCTATGGAATGATACCACAGCTGTTCCACATGCAGTTAGCGAGTGGGGGACTGCGATTCATGCATAGGCCATCGGCTGATCATGATCATTCCTTACAATAGACAAGCTGCTGCCTATGCAAACACTTGTACTTTTCCACATCCACCAGAAAGGGAAAGAGAGAGAGAGAGACAGTGAGACAGAGACAAAGTAAAAATGGAAGGGTATAATACAGCAAGAGCCAAGTGTGTTTGTGTAGGGCACATGGGTGGAGAGTGTTCTCTGAGTATTACAAGGGTTACCCATATTGTTCACCAATCCATTATGTCACATGTGGGGCTATGGATTGTGTACACCAGCCTCTCTGCTGTTTGACATCTGCTATCCTGGTAAGGTAGACATTGTGAAATATAGTAAGTCCTCAATATAATAATTTAGTAAAACCCACCCCACAATCCCTCCTGTCATTACATAAGCACAGCAATCTCTACAGAGGATACTGATGAAAGACCCCCCCCCCCACACATGCATACACTTACCAGTACTGAGATTCAAACCCCTAGCTAGCAATTTATTGCTATTACAGTGTACCACATGCACCACAAAGCTTAGAGGGCTAGCCTTTATCCAAAGGTGTATTTCAAGGTGAATGACATCAGCAGCCTGGCTAAAGTAGGGCAATGAGAGGTGTAATGTCTATGAATGGCCTCAAAATCATTGGTCCCTACACACACAGAATTTCACAGTTGCCATGTCTGGGATTAGAATGCGTATCTCATTAGTCATCACACAAGAGCATTATGCAGTTATTGCACGCATCAAAGAGCTTATAGGACTACCCCTTCTCCAAAGGTGTATTTCAAGGTGAATGACATCAGCAGCCTTGCTAAAGTAGGGCAATGGGAGGTGTAGTGTCTATGAATGGCCTCAAAACCATTGCTCTCTACACACAAAGTTTCACAGTTGCCATGTCTGGGATTAGAACTCCTACCTATTTAGTACATCACACTATAGCATTACACAGTTACCACACACGCCACAGAGCTTATAGGGGTGATCCTTGTCCAAAGGGGTATTTCAAGGTGACTGTCATCAGCAGGCTAGCTAAACTAGGGCAATGGGGAGTGTAGTGTGTGTGAATGGGCCATAATCCATTCCTTTGGAAAAACACACAACACTCAGTCACACACAACTTTACATTTGACAGGACTGTGTATACGACTGCTAGATGAATAATGACTTGTACCGTCATGTTACACAGTTATCACAAGCACCACAGACACTATAGTGCTGAGGGCTAGCAGAAGCAAATATCTGCAGTGATAGACATTGGCACATCATGTGATTTTGACCAATTGGATGTGTGGTGGGTGGAACAGGCCTTATGGTGGGAAGCTCTTTGTCACTGTCTGTCTCTCTCCACCACATCTCTGTTTGTGTATGTTTGACCTATTATAGTGTGCTGTCCTTGGATATATGTGTGTATTCCTATCCGATGTGAATGCAAAGCATGACTGGTGTGCAATGTGGTGTGTGTGCACAGACATCTGCGACTGACAGATATTTATAGTCCACTGTTGTTGCCAGACATGGGCTTCATTTCTGTAACGTGTGGGAGCATGCCCAGTATGACCCTTCTGCATTTTGTTGTCAGACATGGGCTTCATTTCTTTAAGTGTGGGAGCATGCCCAGTATGACCTTCGGTATTGCATGTGTGAATCCATTCCTGGTAGGTTGTACTCCAGTGTAGGCATTTGTGTTCTAAACCTACAGCTAGCAACCTGTTTCTGCAGGATATCTGTAGATAGGTTGAACATATGGAGTCACAATGGGCAAAGGATAGTGGGATAATGTAACTAATTGTGTCTGTGCTGCTTCTGCTACATGGTTTTGGTGTTAGCAGAGATATTCAGACATATGTACTGTTTTACACTGTGATGTATTATGTCATCAACTACTGACAGATATACTTATTTGCTCACAGTTATTTCCTGGGGAATACAAGATGAATGAAGCTGTGTCCAGTATTGTGGTCTGCAGCCTACATATTCTTGCACAATCATTCCATTCTGGAGGGGAGCTGCAGACCTTGCTGATGGGTCTGTGTAAATGATCTAACACCTTGGTACTGTGGCGGCTGAGCATCCCATGCTTGTACATCTATCAACATGACTGAATGGCCATATCCTGCTGTGGCCATATCTCTCAGCTGTACAGATTCACACAGGTTACCCAGAGGCAGGGCTCATATATCAGATAATTTCTCATTCACATTGTGGTTTATGAGGAGGTTTGTAGCCACCCATTCCTGGGTTTGCAGGCAGGGATAGCATGGGCACACATCAGAGTTTCAGATTTCACACACTCCATGGCGTCCATGCTTCTACCCCCCCCCCTCTGTTATTCTATCCTCATCCTAACATTATGCAAGCAATATTTGATAAGCATCCCTATAGTTATCACTTCATCCCAGCAGTATTTACAGGTTGGTCCACAGTTCATGCAGTAGGGCATAGTGGGCATGCTACTGGGAGTTGTCAACATGCACTTGCATTTGTGTTCTGTGGACTGTGTTATGTTGTTATTTGGGACTTCATGAGATAACATACATTGGCAGTATGGGTGAGACACAGGCCCTTGACAGAGGACTGTAGGGCATTTGGTAGTGATGCAGGCCATCTGTAGCAGGCCAATGCATTATGTTACTCCTACAGTCCCAGGCTGCAAGCCACTGGATTCCCCTGGGGTGACAGGGTAGATGTGCAAGGTGTTAATGGCAATAGTTTCTGTCCTTATTAATCCATTGGTGTGGATGCTGGCAGGGTGCTGCTTACAGCTAGGGACACACCTGTATGGGACACCCCTTCAGCATGCTGTATTCTGTGGGTATTCCCATACAGACATGGGGGTTATATTGTACTCATTTCCAACAGCAGGGATATGACCTGTGATGAACCTGTGGCTGATGGTGGGGCGAGCTGAGTGCATGTGTGCTATGGAAGCTTCTTCCAGCTGAGTCACAGATATACATGGGGCATTCCCCTTATGCTGGCTTGTGCAGGGACATCAGCAGTTCCTCATACTTCATAACTGTGTCTTTTGTGGTCTGCCAGTGTTTGGCCAGACTAGATCAGTATTCCATACTACACAGACAACTAATGTGCTGCTAACCTTTATGTACAATTCCAAAGGTGTGCCCATTTGACAGTAACATTTTATACACTCTCTGCCTAGGGTACTTCCACCTGTGTACTGTGTATATGTCTGGGCCCCCATTCATGCCATGTCCTTCTTTCAGATGGTGACAGATATTACATCCAAACCACTAGTATGTATTACTGCTGGATTGGGTCTTGCTGGGATGCATTGTGTTTGGCACTGCAGTTGTGAGAACTTGGCCCTGTCATCCACAGTACTGGCCATAGGCCACCAGGACACAACCCTCCATGCCTACATGCTGACCACTTCCACACAATATACAACACACAACAACCTAACACACAGAGCCCTGCATATTTTACACGTGCAACAATCTATCCAGCTAATTTGGCCAGCTCAGGTAATTTGTGCTCCTCTGTTATTATATCCACACGTACATGTTACTACATTTCTAGGTAGAAATGTGGGGGGGGGGCACACCTAACAACTGTAAATATTTACTATGACTGTACTGGTATTTCAGGTACTCTGTTGGCTTCCATTTCATTCTGTATTCTGACCTATCATGCAGACTAGAGGAATATCAGTGTAGTACAGATCTTAGGATTAATTGACTTACATTTCAGTTTCAGACATCTTACCCTTCAGAACTAACATCCAACTGCCTGACCTGTTGTAGTCTGTCTGTGTAGGTCTGGAGGGAGGCTGTTCTCCATTGCCATCAATCGGAGGCCTTAGCACAGCCTTTCTTTGTGGTCATCTACATCTGTCCTGCTGGCTGAGACTGTTGTTGGGTATGTGAGCCTCACTGACATGCATGTGTGTGTCCTATGGACACATATTTGGCTTACCACATGTCCTGCAGTGGGATTTGTCACCTTGTCTAGTACTGCCTACTATGTTGACACCAGTATTTGTTATGGATGTCATGCCACCCATATAGGTGTCTACTATCTGCTGACATCCCATTCAGCCACCCGATTCCCTTGCATGCTCACATCCGTACCATAGATACTAGTAGCAGAGCATAATACTCCATTCAGCAATTGATAGGGAGAGTGACTTACCTTGTGGCTGTGCCAGTATTGAGGATGGTGCTGGAGGGCTGACTATGTTGGATGCACATAGTAAACTCCCTATACATGGTATTGTCATGTTTGGTATCCCTTTTACTGTATGTGCGAGTCAGAGAGAGGTGTCATTCCCTGGGTTCCTAACATGTCAGTGTATGTGCTATGCGTTGCCTCTTTGCCAAGGCCTGGGCATACTGGGCACACCTCCTTCTGCCTACAGGGGCAGGCTCAGGTTGTTCCTCCTCCAAGTCAGTCTGTGCCAGTGCTGGCCTTGGCAATGGTGGGGGGCTATGTGGCCCTGCCCCATGCTTTTTCTGCTGCAGCTGTTTCTGCAGGATCATATTGTGTAGCATGGCATATACCATGACAATTTGGATAATGTAGCTGGAGAGTACTGCAAGGCTCCACCGGATATGTCCAGGCACTGGAACCGTGACTTGAGCATCCCAAACACACGTTCTATTATGATTCTGGTTTGTGTGTGTGCCTCATTATGGAGTTCTTGTTCGGGTGTGTGTGCATTTCTGATGGGTGTCATCAGCCATGGTTCCCATGCGTAACCAGTATCCCCCACTAGGTGGCCATATGGGATGTCTCCACTGGCAAATCTCTGGTACAGCTGCGTCATATGCCAGATGTGGGAGTCGTGATAGCTTCCAGGGCTGCCAGTACATACATTCATTATAATGCCCTGGGCATCGCACATGACCTAGCAGTTGACTGAGGGGAAGCCCTTATGATTTATGTAGACTCTTACCCTGCTCATTGGGTGGTGCTTTGATGTGTATGTGCGTGCAGCCTATAGCACCCACTACCTCAGGGTATTCTGCTATTTGGTGGAAAAGATGCATATTGCTGGTCAACGCCTCACAGGTGTTGTGGAAATATATGTGCTCACCGGCATATGCTGACATGGCATCCAAGAACTGGTGGAGTACCTTGGATGCTGATGCCTGTGAGATCCCCATGATATCCTCAGTTGGCCTTTGGAAGGTACCTGTTGCTAGTATTCTTAAGCCTGCACATACCTTGGTATCCACTGGGATGGGTTCCCCTCTGTTGGTTCTGTGTGTGAGGCATGGCCAGCACAGCGCAACAATTTGCTGTTGGAGGTTCCTGTCCACCCTATAGCGCTCCACCATCTCCAGCTCATGTAGCCCCTGGTAGGTTACTCTGGGTCTGTACACTCTTCTCCTTCTCCTCACTGTGGGTTGGTTGTCAGCATACTCATCCTTACCACCCTCAGCCTCTTCCACATATTGATTTATGAGAGAGAAAGCAGCCCCTATCATTTTGTTGCTTTTGTTAGGTAAAATTTCTCTGTTTGTGTACACTGGTGGTGTAGAGTTTGTGGGAAAAACCAGAGGGATAGGTGTTTGTATAGTTTATTATAGTAGTGTGCTGGGCTGGGCTGCTGCCTATGCAATTTGGATGATTCTGCTACATTTCACCTGCCAGCTATGCTAGTTCTCCTTGATTACCTTCCTACTGCTGTTTTCCCTTCCCATTGCCTTCCTGTTTAATCCCTGAAGTACGCCGTGCAAACACAGTGCTCAGATGTGAACAGAGCTGCTATTTCCTGGTTTATTTTTTTGTTTTTGTTTGAAACCCATTGCATGGCGCGCACACACCTGTTTAGGCAATGTAAATACTGCTAGGCGGTTTCAGACACACCCCCTTCCTTAGCTGTGCTAAACTAAGGGCAAACCTGAGCTACAGAGCTCCAATAAGCTTACAGTATGCCTGACACACCCCTCTATGATGTCAGCTAACTCTTAGGCTTGCACCATGATTTTCCTACACCTACACGGTTGGGTGCTGGCTAGCAATGAGGGAAAATCTGTGATTCAGTATCATTCCCCTCATTTGCATAGATCTGGCTGCTAATGCCTAGTTACAAGTCAAACACTGAGCCCTCCCCCTTAGCATCCACTATTCAGTGGCCTTGTTGTCTTCTGCCTGCCATTGACTATAATGGCAAAATTGTGATTTTGCCTAAAAAGCTTTTTTCAAGGTTTTATTTATATTTTCGGGCCGCTCCCGTCTGCGCGCTGCTACCCTACACTTAAACGGCCAAAATCGGCCCAAAAAAATAAAAGTTATTTTTTTGTTATTTTGAAACTATTTTCCATGCCGATGGCGATATATCTGGCCATTGGCATGCCTTCCATATGATATACACCCTTTATTTGGAGTTGTCATAGCTCTGTTTTGTAGTTTGCAGAAATGTACTCGATTACTAGCCGAATAGATTTCTGCAGGTTACACTAATCCTGCACGGAGGACTGCCTGCTTCCTGGATCACTAATTCACCTAATTTACATGGTTTTCACCTGCAAATGGGGCAATTAGCATACAGGAGCTGTGTCCATGCAGGAATAGTGCAGGAGCCCTCGTGCACGTCCCGGGAGCTTGTTCTGGGATCTCTCGGTGGCCATATTGCCTCCAGCAGCTCTTGCACTATTCCTGCATGCCGTGCAGAGCTTGCTGAATCCCGGGGCATGTCTATGGTTTACAACATTTAAAATAGAGGGGCTACACCCCCTACACCCCCAATGTGGGGGGCTGTGCCCCCCTTACTATATATACTAATTCCAGGATCACACTACAGTGGGGAACAGGGCATATACCTGTTTAGACAAAATGAGTTTCAGTCAAATGAGTTTTCAATGAAGTGAGCTTTCAGTGACTTGTGCTCAGGCAATTCATTTTCAATGAAATGAGGCTTTGACGAAATGAATTTCAGTCATATGTGTTTTCTATCAAACAAAGTAGACCTGTTTGTATGTGTATGTCTGTGTGTCTGTGTGTGTGTCTATATATATATATATATATATATATATATATATATATATATATATATATATATATATATATAAAGAGAGAGAGTGACACGCACACACACACACACACACACACACACGCACACACGCACACACACACACACACACACACACACACACACACACACACACACACACACACACACACACACATATGCCTATCAATTACAGCAGTTTGTACGACTGTGTACATACACAGTTACACATTCCGTGCATGCATAAATAAGACTATAACAGTTCTATTCTGTCTGGCCTAGAATTTTGTAAATGTTGTAATAACCAACTACTTACCTGGTGATTAATAAACTGTTTCTCAAATTATCAGAAACTCAGTATGCTTTTCATTCTGACTACAACAGTTTAACTTCTTGGTCAGACTACTGCATTTTATTTAGGATACTAGAGAAGGAAGGTGAGCCATAGATACATTTATTTGTAAAAGACTAAGGACAATATTCATAGTCATTGTGTTTAGGCATAGCAAGAAGTGGTACTGGCTGTCCCTACTCACAGCTACAACACTATTCATGGACAACAGATGCACTTAGTCACAGCTGCCAAACAAGTATGAGAAGACAGTATTCAAATAAGCATATAATAAGATCTAAATGAGGAATAGGTGAAAAATCTGTACCTGTTATGCAGATTAAGATATCTTACTCCCTTTGTGTGATACATGGTCACTTTTTATGCACTTCTTTAACATGTGCAGAAGAGATATAAAAGGCAAAGTCATGCATTTTACTTATTTAATTATTTATTGTCTTTTGTTTACCAGGAAAGCCCAACTGGGCACAAGTCCATTTTCAGTGGGGGCCCGTGGAGAAAAGCTCCACATAAAATATATATTTACAATGAACAACAATGAAAATTAAACCTTTTAAGCATTACTTTGCAGGTAGTATTGAGATAAATAGTAAATACATTTACCATATACTTCAGAAGTTATATTATTTTACATAAGTCAAAGACATGTTAACATGTAAATCTGGAGATACAAGAGCACTGATAATACATGTAGATTCCATATATGTATATTGTCATTAATGAGATAGGATGTCACTAGAACAAGAATAGAAAATTGAGAAGGAGGAAAGACATAAGTAAAAATAATCAAGGAAAAACATAAGTAGGGAAATTTCTGATAGTGGAGAGGTTGAGATAACAGTAGACAGATAAGGTGATGAGGTTGGTAAAGAGAGGGGTACTAGTAAGACAGGATTAAGGATATAGGTTAGTTGGAGGAGAAGTAGTGGGGATGAAAGAAAGAGGGTTAAGAAAGGTGAAAAGGTCAGGGTGATTGATAGAAAGACTGGCAATGGAAGTGAAAACAGAAAGAAAGGTGGACTTAGTCAGGATGGGAGCATGAGCATAGCCATGAGAAAGTTAGTTGTTTTAGGTTGTGTTTGAAATGTGTGGTAATGCTGTCATGTTTTAGGGTGGGTGGGATGGAGTTTCAGTGTTTAGAAACATAGGTTAAGTAAAGTGAGTCACCTGCACTGTTATGAGACTTGGCCTGGTCAGGAGATATTTTGTTCTGTGAGTGGAGATTCCTAGAAGGGAAGTAGTGCTTGAGGATGCTTTGTGGTGATGGACAGGTGTCAGTTTAGGCACTATTTTGTGGGCACTAAGCAGCTAGGAGTAGGTAAGGAAATTAGGTAGTTTTAGTCAGTGTAGGTACTTCAGTGCTAGGCAGTGGTGTGATCGATTTGGTAAGGCCGATGAAAACAGCTGTTGTAACAAACCTCTATAGTTTATTTTTTTAAGGTGGAATGAAAATTTGTCAGGGTGGGTGCTGCACAGAGATGTGAAAGGAGAAAATAAGATGTAACTAAAAAATTCCTAGAGCAGTCAGTAGGTCCCCAACTATGGGCCATGACATTCACTTAGTAGCAATGAATATATAATGCTAGATATACGCAGTGCAAATTGTGTGCTATGCTCTGTGGTGATGGTCAACTTACATTGTACATCAGACATTTTTTATTTTTCAACAAGAGAGGCACTGCTGCTCACAAGGTCACCATCAGTCATCATTTATGTAGTATTGAAGGATAGGTAGCACAGATGATAGTTATACTGGCAGGGAATGAGTTTTAGAAGCAGGTGGTATAACACATTTTTATGACTTTGCTGTTAATTTACAAATAGTGTCCAGACCAGGCTATGCTGACTGCTAAGTTTCACAAAGGAGTTGCATTATGAGTATGTTTTTTTTCTGGTCCCACCCCCAGCTGGAAGTGGTAACTACACCAAAACTTACAATAAAACCCTGCACAATCACTTGTATAAGTGTATAGATTTGGCTGTTCCAGACAGAATCAAAGCCAGAGCTCCAAGAAAAAACAAGCCTCCCTGGTGGACATCCATCACCAACAAACTTTACAACAAACGCAAGAAGCTGCTGCCTAGGAAAACTAAGATGAGGCCCCAGCAATGAAAAAGCACCATCCTCAGCCTCAACAGGAAAATAAGACAACATGTCAAATACTCTAAGGGTAAATTTGAGAAAAACCTAGCAATCTCTGCCAAGGATAACCATAAAGCCTTTTACAGTTATGTACACAGCCTAAAAGATAGGACCCAAGCATGCACTGAACTAGTGACTAACGGTATCACACACACTGATCCTGCAGAGATAGCAAACCTGCTGACAGACAGATTTGGTGAAAATTTCACTCCCTTATACCCTTTAAACTTATCACAATCTGTGCCCCCTCCACATATCCAAAAAGTCGGTCATTAAAGCCTTGTCTAAGGCAAAACAACACAGCCTCTATGAGACCATATGGCATCCTAAGCTGTCTTCTAAACAAACTAAAACATGAACTAGCATCACCATTAAGTACCCTATTCAATCACGGCCTAACCACAGGCTATGTTCCAATGGAATGGAGAACAGCAACAGTTACTCCCCTCCACAAAGGTGGCTTAGCAACAGACCAGGGGAATTATAGACCCATAAGTCTGACCAGCCTCATCTGCAAGGCCATGGAACATATCATCATGGACCTCATAAATAAAGACATAGGCAACCTCTAAACCCTGGATTCAACCCAATTTGACTTCATGAAGAGCAGATCCTCCTGTTAAAATGTGATGGATTTCTTTGAAAATGTGAACAGGGCCATTGCTGAGGGCAAATCTTTGCACACAACATACCTTGACTTCGCCAAAGCTATTGACACAATCCCACACTCAGCTATCACTGACAAACTTAGAAAACTGAATGTAAACCCCTTTATTGTGAGGTGGGTTGCCAACTGGCTCACAAACTGGTTACACACTATCAAAGAGGGTGACTCCACATCATCTAGCAGACTGTCATCATCGGGGTACCACAAGGGTCAGTTCTGGGCCCCCGACTGTTTGGTATATACTTCTCAGAAGTTCAGACCAAAATTAATGGTCCATGGCTGACCAAGTTTGTGGATAACTGTAAACTGGGTGCAATTATCGAATCCTCAAATGATTAGATTATACTTCAGGAGGGTCTTACACAGACTAACAACTGGGGCCTTAGTCATGGTCTCAAACTAAATGCAAACAAATGCGTCATCCTTCCCTTCAGTAAAAACAATGTCCCTTCACATTACCATATTAACAACAATACCCTATGTACCTATGAAGTGGTAAGGGATCTGGGATCACAAGTAGACTGCGACCTTAACTTTGTCCACCATGTATTTCCTGCAGTAAGAAAGGCTTTCTACATAGCACACTCGATTAGCAAAGGCATAGCCTCTACAGCAAAGGAGGTTATACTCCCTCTATATTCATCACTGAGAAGGCCCATAATTGAGTATAATGCCCCTTTTGCCATGTACCATACAAAGCACCTGCAGCAACTGGAGAGACCTCAGAGGTTTCTAACAAAGACGATCAACGGACTCCAGCACGTGCCTTACACAGACTGATTAAAATCCCTGTCACTATACTCTGTATCTTATAGATTTCTTAGGGAAGATTTATGCCTGGCTTACAGAAAAATCTTCGACCCAAACCTAATGAATTTGCTGCAGATCTGTAAATCAAAGTTGACTAGAGCTACCTGTTCTAGGGAACTAAATATAACCTGTGACTTGAATGAGGAACAGATTTGTTCCCAGAAACTGCCATGTCTTTGGAATAGGCTTCCAATTCATGTGAAGCAGAACACCTCTATGACACTGTTCAAAAGGAACCTGGATGACTGGATGGGGCACTGTAAATTCATACTAGGGATAGTGCCCATTACCCTCCTGGACATGGGCAGTCATTACTAAATACAATATTTATTTAGAGTATCTATGGTATTACATTGGGAAGAAATGGCTAGGCTTGAAATGACTTCTGGGCTTGATAGCTTAGTAATCTCCTATGATCCCATGAATAGCCTTCAGTGTAAGTGGACTGTGTGAGTACTGCTGTCCTGTTATAGTCATAGATGGAAGGTGTCATATCCAGTGTCCCCTAAGAATAGTGTAGGTGATGGACCCTTAGATTGAGAGTGTTGGCATGTCAGCTTGAAGCTGAGTTCCTCTGATGGTGGGATCTACTTGATGCAGGGGAACCTCTTGATATTGACCTAACATAGTTGTGAGATCAAGAACTCGATTAAGATGACCTTACACAAGTAGTAGATGTCTAATGAGGCTTGGCTGCTTTTTTACTTTGTGAATCCACTGGTAGGCCTGTAGCATTTTCTTTAGATGACCATAATGTAGAGTGTCCTTATACATCATGCATGTATACATTTCGCATCCTACATCCACCTGTGTTCCCAATGTGTGCCTGGTAAGTCTTTACCACTGTGATCATGGAAGCTGACATGGACACCATCTGTGCAATCATACTACACATGAGTATCATCATGGCAATGTCCCTGGCCTCAGCCATTCCAGAGTACTGATAAAATATATTAAACATCTCTGCCTAACTCCAACTGGTAGTAGCCTATGCAAGAACTATGTCATGGCACATTTGGTGCTGGATGGCCAAGGCCTTGCATGTCTCTGAAGGTAACGGTGAAATATGCCTTTGCCTTGCACTTCTGTGTATGGATGTGACACTAAGTAGTTTCTTCATCAATAGGGTCAAGCTGTGAATCAGAAGTAGGTGTTGTCCTGCTTGCTGTCCTTCCTTCCTGGGGTAGTGACATATCCTCACTTTAAATGTGTGAGTCTGTATCAATTTCTAGGGAGTTATCCATCTGCTACAGCGTGGGACACCTTGCCAGTACACTTTGCAACAGAGTGCCACTATTCTAAGGTTGTGTCACAAGTATAAGATTTATGGTGCCATTGCTGATATCCATCCTGATGTCATCATCCGCCTGGTGCACAAGATGAGTTGTGTTCTGGTCCTGAACCCATGGAGACATACATGAGCATGTAGTTAATGTGACCTATGTCAGGTGTAATTATTTTTATGTGTAAATAAGGTGACAGAACTTACCATGCATTGTCTGTAGCTTTTCTCCTGCATCTGATATTGATGGCATATCTGATAATGAAACAAGTAAGGAAGATGTATACAAGCATGTCTCTGCAAATGCATATTAGCATAATGTAGTAAAATGAGGTACACTAACTAACTTTCTACACTTGTTGCATGGGACTGACAATACTAGTGTCAATACTATGTTTAATGATGCTGGTAGCACCCTCATCTCCATCCAGTTCATTGCCCCTTATAGATAAAAGGTACTTCTCACCTAGCATTTAAAATGAGTGTGAAAGGACCATCATTATTGCTGCTATGGGCAATTGAATTCTGACTACCTTTTGACATGCCATATCCCACTGTGTCATTTGTTCATTGGTTCATTTCCTGCACCATGGCATGGTGTTGTTTATTCTCCCAGCAGCATTAATGTGAACCACTACTTGATTCCACACTCTTGTTGCTGGTTTTGGCCATGCTTTTGTAAATAGGCATTTCTCATATATCTTCAGAGGATTCATAAAGATGTAATTCTCCTCAGGACTGAAGTTGCCTCTCTTGTGTCTTATTCTGTGCTATTGCATCATCCTGTAATCTGCAATCAACTATTGTGGCAAGACTGACAAAGTGACACCTGCCATACTTGTATCACACTTGTGGTAAATGTGAACAGTGAATGACAATGTATTAAACAAGCACAGATAAATGCTGATATAAGTACAACTTCCATCACTAATTCTGATGTAGTTTCAAGTGTTGTTGTCCACATTGACTATACTGTGTTGTTCTCTGCTGCAGTACGGGTTTGCTTAGCAGATGTGGTAGTCAGTAGGTTAAGGTATTTAATGAATTAGTTCACCTGTCCTTTACACACTGACATTAACATCAGCAGTAAGTCACATAATACATATAGCTAGCAGTGAAAATGGCACCTTGCACAAGCAGTAAGTCACATAATACATATAGCTAGCAGTGAAAATGGCACCTTGCACAAGCAGTAAGTCACATAATACATACAGCCAGCAGTGAAAATGGCACCTTGCACAAGCAGTAAGTCACATAATACATACAGCTAGCAGTGAAAATGGCACCTTGCACAAGCAGTAAGTCACATAATATATACAGCTAGCAGTGAAAATGGCACCTTACACAAGCAGTAAGTCACATAATACATACAGCTAGCAGTGGAAATGGCACCTTGCACAAGCAGTAAGTCACATAATACATACAGCTAGCAGTGAAAATGGCACCTTGCACAAGTAGTAAGTCACATAATACATATAGCTAGCAGTGAAAATGGCACCTTGCACAAGCAGTAAGTCACATAATACATACAGCTAGCAGTGAAAATGGCACCTTGCACAAGTAGTAAGTCACATAATACATATAGCTAGCAGTGAAAATGGCACCTTGCACATTCCTCATCTTGTCATTCATACGCCATAAGAAAAGTACTAAATGTCATGTCTTACCAGTAAAAATCAGACTACTGTTCAAAAGTTCAATGACTACTGTGTTTTCCTACTTATTTCTACTTATCCCTGTTGCTATAATTGTGTTTAGTTCATTCACACTTTTCCCAGATTGTCAATGAGACACGTGGCTGAGCCAAACCTAAAACTATGGAGTGAGGCTAACTGGTGTAAGTTGCAGCTGATTTGAGAAATTCTTGTGCAGAGAATGCTCAGCCACACTGAACTCTATAAATAACATCATAGTGCAAATGTGTATCACCTTCTGTAGGAGTAAATGCATTCAGCTTGCTGTGGATCAGCTGCACTTAGCTCATTAACATGCTTAACTGTCAGTCCTATATAATTCTCACTCAGGCATGCTATACCTTGTGCATGGTACATATGCAATTTTAAGATTGTGATAACAGATTAAAGTCTCTCACTGCTGTCACTTCAACCTGTTTTATGTTCTCATCACAATCCTTTCCACAGGGTACAAAAACTACCTATAACCTCCCATAACCTACCAGAGGAAAAAAAAGGCAAAAATACTAATGAGAGATTTTACTGATGTATTTTTGCAGAAGTAGTTGTGTAATAACCCTAAACAGGTGCTGTAGGAATCAAATTTATCATATGTTAATGTCCTTGCACACATGTAAAACACAATTGTGATATCACATTCAAAGAAAACTAGTATTTCTTGAAACACACACACACACACACACACACACACACACACACACACACACACACACACACACACACACACACACACAAAGCAATTAAACACTGCATAGGGCAAACCACTAACTCACTATTACACTGCATGAAGGTTTCCATTTACTTACACAAACAAAACAGAACTGGAAAAAAAAAGGTGAACTGCATGGGGTTTCATGTCTTGTCACCACACTAAACTTTTACACAGCTATCCTTTCAATAAGTAGCAGCCCAGTATGGGAGCATGAGCTGGGTAGAGTGATGTCACATCACAGGGGGTTGTGCTTTGCACCCTAGTATACCTACATCAAACATACATATCATTCCTGTACTGGCACTTCTGAAGGAAGGCATTCATTAAAGCCCATGGCTGAGCCTCAAGCTGGTCTGTCAAGGAGACCAAAGCTCTCCTTTATCTGCTACACTGTATAATGGTTAGGGTGTTTACCTCATAGACAAAAGATACAGGGATTGATTCTCACTAAGGGAAACTGACTAGAGTTAAATAGTCCACAAGGACAGCTAGTCTTTATGGGGAGTTGGCATAATGGTTAAGATGTTTATCTTCCAAACACAAGGTACAGGGTTTGATTCTCACATGGAGTAACTGACTAGGCCTAGTACTAATCTATAAATCTACAAGAGTCATAACTGAAGAAAATAGAAGAGGTCAAAACAGGGGCTGAGTGAAAAAAAAATGTATTTAGCAGGAGCACTGCAGGCAAAAGTACAATACCTGCAGTGCAGGAACAAGGACCAGTTAGTCTTGTGGGTTTTGGAGGCCGAGGAAAAAAGACCAGACTTCTATATTAAGTACTGTGTTTTACTTGTTTTACAGTATAGCAGTTAATACACACACATATGCACACATATCTATATACATTCATGAGTAGCTTCATACTTGAGTTTATGTTAATGGTTATGTATTTATATATATATATATATATATATGAACACAGACACAAAAACTTTATATACATATGTGTGCGCGCGTGTGTGTGTGTGTGTGTGTGTGTGTGTGTGTGTGTGTGTGTGTGTGTGTGTGTGTGTGTGTGTGTGTGTGTGTGTGTGTGTGTGTGTGTGTGTGTTTGTGTGTGTGTGTATAAATATATATGGGTCTAATTCAAATCAGTGAAAGCTAACCATCAAAACCCATTTCATCGAGACCAGTTTAGCGAAAATAAACATTATCAAAAACGTACATTGAATCCCTTAACATCAAACAAACTTCTGCCATATAAAAATATTACAGTAAAACAACTACAACTGTCCAATCGCATACATTAAGAAAAGTAATGACTACACCGCAAACACAACATCCACAACTAAATCTTCCCATAAGTCTACATGGTCTTAAAGAAACAGGACACCAAAAAGAAATTTAAACAGGACAATAACTGCATGACATTTTTGCAGGGTGCAAGCCCCCCCCCCCAAAATTAAATATACCAACTCTGAGATCACACTACTGTGAAGAAAAGAGCATATGTACAGGCACATTACTGGTGCTGCAACTAACTACACGTCAGTACTAGGATTTGATGTCGTAAATTTTTGATTATGTGCATTTTCGTTAAACTGATCTTAATGAAATGGGTCTTGACGATGTCAGCTTTCGCTGATTTGAAGTAGACCCATATATATATATATATATATATATATATATATATATATATATAGGCGAGCCTAACAACTCATAGAGGTGCATATCTGAACACTCACATTTACTATAATATACAAATTGTTTTTGTTGTTTGTCTTTCGGCTTTTCCCGGTAAGGGGTCACCACAGCGGAACTCCGGTTTACTAATGATTGGCAGTAGATTTTTATGAAATGCCAAGGTGCCAGCTCGATGCCCTTACTATAATATACAAATGAATATGTAATAATGTCAAAAACATCAGCAAAGCAATATATAGACTCATAGATTCATAGATTGCTACTAGGCTAACTACCTGGGGGCCTTTCTAAGCCTAAACAAGTTTTCCTGAAAGAATAATGATATCCTGCATCCAAATAGGACATTTGGAGACAGGTGTTTATAAACTATCTCTGTCCATAAGGGGCATGGGTGCCAGGCCTAGTGTAAATATCCTATCCCCCACCCACTGGTCTAGGTAGTGCTTAAACTGAGTACTAGACAAACTCAACTTCACATGGATGGGAAGCCTATTCCACAGGAGGGTTAGTCTCTGGGACACATATCTGACTCTCCAACATGTTCTTTTTAAGTCACAGACAAAATTCAAGTCTAGACCTTGTATTTCTGGTACTCTTTGACTTACATAGATGTAGGAGATTCATAAGTGTGGGATTGGGGATGCCTTGTAGGCCAAGCATAGATCACCCAATCTATAGGAAACTGAGTAGAGTGAAAGGGCTTTAAGGCACTCTGCATAAGGCAGGTTTGTTAAGTCTTGTATTCTTTTTGTAAGGAACCTCTGAGGTCACTGTAGTTGCTGCATATGCCTGGTCAGGTACATACCAAAGATAACATTTTACTCTCTGACTGGTCTGATAAGGGCAGAGTACAGTGGGATAATGACCTCTTTGGTCCTAGATGCCATGCCCTTACTTATAAGTTGTGCAACATAAAAGGATTTTCTCACCACTGTGTCCACATGGTGATCGAAGGTAAGGCTACTATTTATGTGTGTACCCAGATCCCTGACCAATGAGTCGACTATTACGGGCATTTTATCAACATGGTAATTAACCAGAATGGTTGACTTCACAAAGAGTACAATTATGCATTTCTTAAAACTGAGTTTAAGACCATGACTTTGGCACCATTTGTTAGTCAGAGATAGACCTTCTTGAAGAATGCTGGTGTCTATATATCGACTAGTATGCCTATGACATCACTAATAAGTGCCCCTACATCAAAATGCCCCATAAAGATGTAGGCTATTGCAAATGACCTTGACGAGCCTGGAGTTATGGGGTCAGTATATCTGACTTTAATATCATGGCATGATAAGCCAATATCACAAACTGATGGCTTTTTTATAATTTAAAGAAAATGACTGGTAAAAAATAAGTAATGGACATGTAAATACAAGCTAGTGGCAAAATGTAAAGGGAGGGTTATCACTGAATCCTCCGTATTTGGGGATCAGCTAGTAAAAGCAAGTAGTCATCAATATCTACACAATATGGTGGTGTTGACTGCTACCAGGCCGCTAGTAAATTAAACCTTAAATATCTGGAATCTAGAGATCCACCATGTGTTATACTGGATGATTTTTAGTGTCACCATTCACCACAGCAGCTGTCACATTTCCCAGTAGAAAATGCTTACTACAGCAGGTGCACACATTCAGACAGAAGCAATTCAATGAAGGTAGAGACAAAAGAAGTTATGTCTTACCATAACATTCCATCTGTGTTGTATAGGACCTTGATTCTGTCCTCGGAACCGATACAGCCGTTTCCCAGCTCACGTAAGCCAAAACTTTCAGCTAAGAACCTACCCACAATGCCCCTCTCCTAGTTACTCCAGATCAAGTTTGTCCATCCTAGATAAAAGATATAGTAATAGAAAAAAATAGTAGGAGGCTCTGTCTGCGCAAATACTCTAACCAGGAGTTCCTAAAGTCCACCAGGAGTCCAGGCAGGGGGAAGGAGGGCGGGAAGTAATGAATGAACAAAGATCTACAACACAGATGGAACGTTATGGTAAGACATAACTTCTTTGTCTGATGTAAATCTTTGTTTATTCATTACAGATAAGACTGAGTCCCCAGATACTTGAGTCCTGGGTGACCCTAAGGAAGGATATTCCTGAGCACCATAGAACCAAAAGATGCTCATTCCCTGGAGGCCAAATCCAATTTGTAATGAGATATAAAGGTATGAGGTCTTGCCCAAGTGGCTGCTGAGCATATATCATCCATAGAGTCTCTGGAATGAAAAGCTACAGAAGTAGCCATAGATTTGGTCGAATGAGCCTTTATTCTGGATGGTAAGGATAGCTTATTCTGTTGATAGATAAAGGTAATGACGTTTCTAAGCCAAGAGGATAAAGTCACTTTGGAAACAGGTTTACCCAATCTGGGTCCTGCAAAGGCCACAAACAATTGGTCTGTTTTCCTGAAAGATTTAGTCCTGTCCAAATAACGAAGCTGTCGGTGCACATCAAGCGTTTGCAAAAGGTACTCCCCTCTATTAGAATGCCTTGGGAAGAAAACCAGCAGGTCAATAGATTGGTTAATGAAAAAGCCAGAAGTGACCTTGGGCAAGAAAGAAGGGTCAGTACGAAGGGACACCCTATCCATGTGGAAGATCAAGTAAGGACTCTTGACACTCAAGGCCTGCAGCTCAGATACTCTTCTCACTGAGGTGAGTGCTACTAGAAGTATGGTTTTCCATGACAAAAATTTAAAATCACATGAATCAAAGGGCTCGAAGAGAGATCCTGTGAGAGACTGAAGCACCAGAGTCAAGTCGCAGGGTTCTAAGGGAGGCTTGACTGGAGGTTTAATGTAATACTCCCTTCAAAAATGTCTTGCATAGGTGGTGTGACATAACTGAAGAATTATCAAGACCATTATAAAAACTGGCGATAGCTGCTAAATGTACAGTGATCGTTGAAGCTGAGGCTCCTGCATGTAAAAGAGTAGTCAGGTATTGTAGGATCTTTTGAATAGGCATACAGAAAGGGTCTACGTTCTGGTCTTTGGCCCAAATAGAGAACCTAGTCCATTTACTAGAATAAACCTTTCTAGTGTAAGGTTTGTGTGAGGCCAGAAGAAATTCGCGAACAGGAGATGGGATATCAGGCAGCCTGGCAATCATTGAAAGTGGAGGAACCAAGCTGTGAACTTGAGACTGTGCAGGTTCAGATGAATCAGTCCGTGAGGATGAGATAACAGGTCCTGGGAATGATCCTGGATCCATGGGCTGTGAATCAGATGAGGCCATAGAAATGGGAACCAGACTTGATGTGGCCAGTAGGGAGCAATGAGGATCACCTTGCTTTTCAACCTCTGAGCTTTCTGGAGAAATTTTGGAATAAGGGGAAATGGGGGAAAGGCATACAGAAGACCCAGAGGCCAATCATGCATTAGAGCATCCCTCAGTGGTTCCCCGTGAGGGGGAATAAAGGAAAAATAGCTTCTGCATTTGTAGTTTAGAGGGGAAGCAAACAGGTCGCAGCAAGGCTTGCCCCAATGTTGGAAGATCCGATTTGCTATTACAGGGTTGAGAGACCACTCGCGAGGCATCAGGATGTTCCTGCTCAGATTGTCCACAATAAGGCTGGATCTCCCGGGAATGTGCATTGCTATAAGAAAGCGACTGGAAGCTATTGCCCAGTGCCAAATCCTCATGGCTTCCCGACACGGGGGTAAGATCTGATGTCTGACTGAATTGCAATGGTCCCTGAGGGTAGGGATGCATGGAACCTTTGCAACGCTAAGAGAACTGTCCTCAGTTCAAGGACATTTATGTGCAAGTTGGCCTTAATGGGGGGTCCAGGTGCCTTGGACAGACTTTCCCTGGAAATGCGCCCCCACCCTAACAGTCAAGTGTCCATGGTTAGCGACGGTCGACACCAAATATTCGTTTATGGCTTCATCCACCATAGCATTTCTTCCTTGCAATGGCTTGTAAGGCGTATCATGTGGTTGAGTGGGTGGGTTAACAATGACCATTGTGTGGAAAGGAGCCACTGCAGGATTCTCATGTGCAGTCTCTCCAGTGGTACTAATGTAATGGCAGCTGCCATGGAGCCCAAGAGTTGCAGTACAAGATGTGCTGGTACATATGTGTGAGGAAGAAGGTCTTGGATTTGGTGTCTTATTTTCAAAAGCCTGTGAGGGGGGAGAGAAGCTTGACAGGATGCTGTGTCGAAGACCACTCCAATAAATTTCAGTGTCTTCATTGGGGACATCTGAGATTTGTCTTTGTTGATTGTAATCCCCAAGTGGAGAGCGAGACTTTGAGTGTAAGAGAGGCTGCAGACTAGGAGATTCCTGGTCAGAGCAGTAAGGAGACAGTCATCTAGATAGGGAAACACCTGGAATCCTTCTAGTCGAAGATGAGCTACCACAACTGCCATACATTTGGTGAACACTCAGGGGGCTGTCGAGAGACTGAATGACAGTGCCCTGAACTGGTAATTATTGTCTCCCAGCCGGAAGCGGAGAAACCTCCGGGAGTGGTGATCCATCTTTATGTGGTAGTACGCATATTGGAGGTCTATAGAACACATCCAATTGTCCCTCCCTAGGAAGGGAAGAAAGGACTATACTGTGACCATCCAGAATTTTTAAGGTTTGATAAATTTGTTCAGTAGGCTGAGATTCAGGATTGGTCTCCAGTCCCCTGTCTTTTTTGGCACTAAAAAGAACCTTGAGTAAAACAAGGATCCTGTCTGGTCTGGTGGGACTGGTTGGATGACTTTTTCTTAGCAGCTTTTCTATTTCTAAGGCAGCTAATTCCCTGTGATTGGGTGGTACATCGGGGACTCATTTGACGGGTCTGGGAGTTAAATCGAATGGTATTTGGTAGCCTCTGGATATTATTCTTTGCACCCAAACATCAGTAGTAATAAGATGCCAGGCTGGTAGATGCAAAGAAAAGCTACCCCTGACTGCTTCCAGAGGAAAGCAATCAGGCCGCTGCTCAGGAGCGCTGGTAGGGTCTGTCGGAGAAAGAATCTCTGGCACCCTGGTTATGCAGACCCCCTCTACCCCAAAAGGGGTGTCTTCCATATGAGTTATCCTGGCTGCCCCGGTGGGATTGTTCACCACAAGTGTCATGAAAGGATCCTTGGGATTTCTTGAACCACATCTTTCCTTCCTTCTGGTTCCTGGAGTAGGACGTCTGGGGGTTGGAAAAGTGTATGCCCACAGCAGACAAGGTCTTTCCGTCTTTCTCACTACGTGCAAATCTGTCTCGTACCTTGGGTCTAAAAAGTGCAGATTCATCGATAGGTGCATTGACAAAGGAAAATTTAAAGGGGTCTGCAAGGTCACACAACTGCATCCAAGCATTACATCTCATGACAACACCAGATGCGGCAGCTCGAGCTGCCCCCTTGGTGGTGTGAGATATCAAATGCATTGAGGAGTTCAAGATGGATTCAAGGGTAGCTAACTGTGAGGTGACAGTGTCATGCACCTCATCAGGCAGTACCCCCACCAAAGAGGAAGACATTTTGGAAATTAGGTCTCTTTGGAGGTGAGCAAAGTGTGCCAGATAGTTCAGCGACCGAATGGCAAAGGTCGCTGAAGCATAGGTCCACTTTCCTAGTATGTCCATGGTCCGGGACTCCCTGTTTGGAGGATGGACAGTGGAACTATCTTCTGCCAGTTCCCTCTTGGTGGCCGCCATGACTATAGAATCAACTGCCAACTGCTTGGACTAGTGGGGATGGTCTTCAGGTGCAGATAAAATTTTGTCTGGCCTCCGGGGGACAGGTTCTACATTGTGCAGGGCCTACCAGGCATGCTGCACAATTAGTTTAACAAGGTCATCTGCTGGTGGGGTCACCCAGGAAGTAGATGGCCGGGCACAGAAAGCCTGCAGGAACACCGATTCCTCAGAAGAAGGGTTAGAGGACTTCCATTCCCCACGCTGTTTGAGGATTTTGAGAATGTCTCTGAATGAAACGTCGTCTAGGGGAGAACATGGGGACCCTTCCCCCTTGTCACAATCAGTGTCTTCTGTGATAGATTCCGCCGGGGAATCAAGGTGTTTCCTCTTGTACCATTTCTTCCGGGGTGGCTCTCCAGTGGGATCTTCTGAGGATGACTCCAGAGAAGGGGTTCCCTTCAAAGGGGGTTCTTGTGACTCCCGTGCCCATGGACCAGACATAGCAGGATGGGAGAGGTGCATGCTAGGGGAGGTTTCTGATACTGATGTCATTGGTGTTGACTGTGAGCCTTCAGAATAAAGGACCCTTTCCATCACCTGTACAGCAGGCCCACTCGAGGAGGGATGGGAGCCCAAAACCGGGAGGGGCAACCTCAGAACCAGGGTCACACCTTACCCCAAAGAGCCCACCTCCAGTTGAGGGGTTCTGAGAGAACTGGAAGCAGTCAGAACCATAGACATAGACGGTGCCAGTGAGAAAATAAACACTGGACTAGGTACCAAGGTACAGACGGTCCAAGCACCACTCCGAGAAAGCATTGGCACCATCGAAGCCAATGCAGCAAGTGTGGTTGGTGCTAACAGGGGAAACACTGCTGTCGGAGCAGAGACAGTATGTACTGAAGCGGACATCGGTAGCAAGATCAGGGTGGATGCTGGAGGAGGATAAACAGGGGAAGATGTGGTAAAAAATTCCGAGCAAGGAGAGACGGAAGCTCTAGTTGGAATGGGCAATCCCCTAGCTGCCAGAAGCTTGTCCACAACCCACACTAGGTCTAGTTCAGAAAAACTCCTAGTGGATCTAAAGGAGGCTGCTGAAGGGGAATCAGGTCTTTCTAGAAAGGGGTTAAACCTCTGCCCCAAAAAAGGGTTGTAAGTTGGAGAATATCTTGTCCTTGGCAGGTATTCAAGTTTTGGAGCCAGTGGAGCTGAAGAAACTGATGGCACCATGGCCATGGATGGTGCCGAGGCATGTACAGTCATCGGAGCCCATGGAGCCAAAGAAACTGTCAGCACCATGGTCGGGGATGGTGCTGAGGCATGTACAGTCATTGGAGCCAATGTGGGAACCAAGGACAGCACCGAAGTCAGTGGTGTCGTGGTTGGAACCAAAATAGGAGTGAATATCATGGTCAGCACCAAGAGAGAGGACACAGAGCCAGGTGCCAAAGAGGTCTGCAACGATGGTGCGGGCGAAGCATGGAGCTGACTCGGTTCCATAACTGACGGAGATGCAGAAACCAAGTGATTCAATTTCTTCTTATGTTTTTTGGTCTTAGGAGGGGGTGAGACCTCCGACCCAGACAGAGCCTCTGAGAAAGGTGTCTTGAGTAAACCTTTTAAAATAAGTTTATTCTTATGTTCTGCTAGTGTCCAATTGTTAAAACTAGCACAAATGTCACAGTCAGCTTTAATATGATCCACGCCCAAACAGTAGAGACAATGGACATGTGTATCTGAGTTAGGCATTTTACGTCCACACTTGTCACACTGTTTAAATCCCAACTTAGCTTTGTCTGACATGGTAAGGTAACAATGCTATCCTATAGAAAAAATAAGAGAGAAAATACCAGTGATGTTATTTTAAAAAATACCACTAGTAAGAAGGGAAGGCCTGTCAAAGACAGGAGTGAGGGACAGTACCAAAAAAGGTAAAAAATTAAATTACCAAGGAAAAAAGGTAGGACATAGGCTTAGGTTATAGGTGACAGTGAGAAAAGGCTAACTTGACTAAAAATTTTGTAATTTTGAAGAAAAACTCTCATAAAATTAACAATTGTCTACTTAGCTTTGAGAGAGATTGCTAACACGTCTGACTAGGAACACGGCAAACGAGATCTGGTGTAACTAGGAGAGGGGTATTGTGGGTAGGTTTTTAGCTGAGAGTTTTTGGCTTGTGCGAGCTGGGAAATGGCCATATTGGTTCCAGGGATGGAACCAAGGTCCTATCTGTAATGAATAAACAAAGATTTACAACATCAGATGTAACTTTACTAAAGAGAATTTATAGCATCTGTGAGTGGAAGTTGAAGAATGAAGAATTCCTTATTTAAAAAATGCCAGCTCTATTTTGTGGTGGGCATGTGACAGCCTTAACTCCTAAAGATAATCTGATTGATCTATGTAGGAAAAGTATATGGCTGATGGATGATATGTTTTTAACACATGGAAGGTTGTGTATAGCTTGCATGATTTCATCACATACAACAATACACTCGTACTAGTCCACTACTATTTGTGTTGATGTTAAAGAATCCTTTAAAGGCCTACAACCTGATGTGGACATATGCATTTGACCTGATTAATGAATGGCAGTTGTCATCATAGTTATGTTATGTGTTAAGTAATTATGAACCTGTCACTATCAAAAGTATTCAGAAAAATATTACAAATATTGTCATTAGGGGATGCTTATTTCATTTCTCATAAAACCTTTAGAGAAAGATTCAGACACTGAGCTTAGCAGCACAATATGGGAATGATGTCACAATTCAAATGTGTGGGGAAAAAAATTAACTTTGCTATTCATAGAAATAGTAGTAGTTACGGATGCTTATCTGTTAGTATGTAATGAGTTTCCTATTGAATGTTCATTTTTATTGAAGTACTTTGAGGATGTATATCTATTTGGTAAAGCTTTCAACCAAAGGAACATTACCAGCAAACGTTGCCCCAATATTCCCTATAGAGTTCTGGAATGTCAGTTAGATTTTATAAAATCAGTGCTGCCTGTCTTTGCTCAGCAGATTTCCACACAGGTGCAGTGTCGGCTTTCAACAGTTGTAGTTGTGCATATGTGAATCATGGGACTATAAATACCACCAAAAAACTTTGGTGCAGAATGGTACAAAAAATAATTGAAGTTTATTTATACATTTGTTAACTGATAGGTGCACTGTTTCAAAAGCCCTTTTCAGACATGACCCAGGCAAGAAAGCAAAAATGAAGACAATATTTCAAAATAAGTTAAAATGCAAAGAATAATTACAGTAATAAAAAACATTTATGGTAGAAGCATGGAACTGTACTAACTATATGCATGACACATTGAGAAAAATATATACTGATATTATAAAACTTTAGGCAATATAAAATTAATGTCACATAGGGCTGATGTAAAGGAATATGGAAAAGGAGACAATGAGAAGAGGCATTTATCATTATATAATATACTAAATAACTCAGAGAATGGAAGTAGGCAGTAACATAACTTTGAAATTAAGCAGAAGAGTAAAGACGGATAAGGAGTTAGACCATAAAAATGACAGAGCACTATTTCAAACTCAAGAAGATATTTGCCAAATAGATATGTTGTCTATTGAAAAAGCAAGAAGAGATTTGTGAAATACATTAATGTTCTCTAGATAGTAGGGATGTCAAAAGAGATGTGTTAGAAGCTGTAATAACAGGACAAGAGTAAAAGTGGTGAACATAGTTTAGGGGTTATTAATAGGTAGCAGTTAGTTAAAAGCATTGGGGGGGGGGGGGCAAATTCCAGTAGAGCATTGAATGTAAAGGAAAAGTGTTGGTCAATAATTTATGAGTGGTAGATGTGATGTTATTGACGTACAGAGAAAAAAAATAACATGCAGTTTCATAATATTGTGGTAACAGTCTATTGCTATGAGAATTTTATAATGTGAAGCCACTTTTATTCAACTGTGAACCACAGACGCAAAAGAAAAAAGAAGACAAAGAAGTGAAATGGCGTTGGTTTATAGGATGCAGTTTTAAAGCAAATGTGGCAGTTTGCTGCAGCAAACCTGAGGAGAATCTGAGAACAAATGATAAATAATGAAAGTATGTTTTCGATTTGAAACAGAGCAGAGTTAGGATTCCCTCATACCTTTCATTCGTCTCTCTTCTTAGAGCTATTTCGCCTTCTAGTTCTAATGCGCGTACTCATCTACCACTCCACAAATAGATAGCAGCACATTTCCAGCTTTCTGACATAAGACCCAGTCTCATTTTGTCAGTTGTGAAGATCTAGCTGCTGCTGGACATCAGTATATTTACACAAACTTTGAGGATTAAAAGTGTTGTAACTATGTAGTAATGTGTTTTGACTCACAGATAAGTGCTCTGGGAGGAAACGTTAATGAGGAGGTAATAGGACAGAAATAAATACATGCAGGATTTTCATCAGGATAAAATTTCATAATTCCATGTAATTCACAACTCTGTGCTTAAACTGCTGTACATGTGAAATGCTAGTCTCCATTTGTACAACTAGACCTAGTTTATGTGTTGTACAGCTGTAAACTGCACTAAGTTGTGTTGATATTTCATACAGACATTTTTTCTGTAGGTTTTATACCTAGGTTGCCGGTGTAAATACATAACTACATATGTACATACTGCTAACACAAGATGATTATACCTGTATCACGTCTATCGGATTTTTGAGACTATCGATCCACTGCTAGCTCTCTCCTCTGGGCTCTGCTAAGTCTTGCAATTCTACCACTGAATCACTTGAATGTCTCAATACATTTGTTTTTTCACCATCCAACAGAGATCATTTCACCTCCCCACAATCTTCACAATGACCTATTTCCCTATACCCAGCCTAAAATGCCCCCCTCAAATTGTGAAATATGTCTTCTCATATACTTTCTTTATTAAACCCAACATCTGACTGACTGCTGTACAAGTTCCAAAAATATCACTGTGTATGCATATTGTGCCTGTTTCATTCTCCTCTAGTATATGGAGTATGTCACTTCTGCTGCCAAATGTCTCCCTGTGCATTATTCCTCCAGCACCCCAATTATCATGGCTCTCTTGTTTATCATTGTATTAGCATAGTGTCCCCTTCCTGTGTGGCCTCCAAAACTAGAAAAGGTACTCTTCCCATGGTTTCAACTGAATATGCTAGCTAAACATAGCTGGTGAGTAAGCAAATGTAACTAAACTAATTCATTAATAAATGAGTATTTTAGAATCCTGTCTTTCAACCGTGAAACCTTCCACAGCTTTAGATATAGAAGAGTCCACAGCTTTAGGTATAGAACATTCCACAGCTTTAGATATAATGTGTGATAAAGTGAACCATAACATTTATTTTTAGAAGTTACAGTGGGAAACAAATTCTGTGCAAATTGAATAAAATTAATTTTACACACAGTGTGAATTCTGCCTTTACATAGGTGGGGCTAAGCCTATTATACCCCATTGCAATGGGCTTAACCTCTTGTACTACATTACTTAATATAATAGGTTCATAGGGTTGCATTACATTTATAGCTGAAGGGCACCTGAAAAGCTTAATCTCAACACCTTTTGGAACTGAGAGTACACTGGTTATCCCTGATAAGAAGAATATTTCCATATATGCAAAACATGGACTTAGTCTGACATCTTAAATCTTGAGAAGAAGGAGACCATCAGTGGCAGTGATAAACATTGAGCAGCCTGCCTGCCCCTGTGGGAGTGGTTACTGCCTTGAAACTGTAGTTTTATTGGCCATTTTGGGTCACTTCCAAACTCCTTGATCTCCCTCTCTTAAAACCCGATTGCCTCGTGGTTTTGGCGTCTTTTCGGACTTGTTGGCTGTTGGTGAAGCACCCACCAAGAGGAGAAAACGCTGAGAGAAGAAAGGAGCCACTTTTGAGATTTTAAGTATTTTGCTTCAGCTTATTTGTTAAGTTTTTCTGCATAGCCGCCTACTTCTGAGCATTTTCTGGCTTGTTAAACTTGATTTCTGTGATGGTAACTGTATTTAGAGCACAACCTAGAGCTGATTACTGAATTTCCTGCGTGCACTTTTTTTTAAAATCGTTTTTTTCTTAAAACTTGCATTTTATCTGTCTCTGGCCTAGCACTCAAGTGTGGGGTCATTTACTGCACTGTTCTAACTTGTTGATACTTGTGAACCTCTGCTTTCCTTAAAAAAAAAACAAAAAAAACAAAAAATCTTGCTTTTTTCCCACTTTTCTGAGATTTAAAAAAGTTCAGTTAAATATTTGCTGTTCTGAACTGTTTGTAAGTTTCTTGGAGGCCATTGTTTGCTTGGGCTAAAGGGAAGTCTCTGTGTTCATCAGTGGCAGTGATAAATATTGAGCAGCATGCCTGCCCCTGTGGGAGTGGTTACTGCCTTGAAACTGTAGTTTTATTGGCCATTTTGGGTCAATTCCAAACTCCTTGATCTCCCTCTCTTAAAACCCTCTTTTGCACGGTTTTGCGCGTTTTTGCACATAGCTCAACATTGGGCAGCGCCGCCTAATTGGGTTTAAACTATTCCTGGCTCCACAAAATCTGCTCTTCACTTTTTCCCTTAGAACTGCTCTATCTCTCAAATTAAACACCATATTCTCATTCTAAGGCCCCTCACTGGTCCAAATAAGTAATCTTACAAGTTAGCACTAATAAACCATAAGCACTACTTACTCTTATACTCTCTACGATTACCTTGTCCCCTATTTATCCATTTTAATTCAGTTCCCTATATTATTCTAGCATGTCCAAAGGTCAGTCAATGGTTTCCTCTCCAGTCCAGCTGGTGAATCTGGGAATTTTGAGGCAATGTTACAACTGTCTCAGGTACACGGACAACCCTCTCCTCCTCCAAACAGGTTCAAATATATGTGAGAGATGCAACCATATAGCCAAACTGGAGGCTGAGCTCTCTCATCTCAAAACTGGTGTAACCAGTCAGGAGGAGAAGGTAACCTCACACAACACAATTCCAGTATCACATAGTCCCGCCACAACAGTGAACCAAACACATAAAAACACAAAAACATACTCGGAGGCTCTAAATAAAAATCTACCTAAGCAACAGAGACCTCCAAAGCAGACATCCAAGCAAACGCTACCCCAAAACAAAACACGTACAACACATAGCACACAAAGTCAGTGTGCCAAGCAGTCACAGCCCTTAAGGCTGAATAACACACCTGATACTCTTGTAATAGGTGACTCTATTGTCAGACACACTGATGTCCTGCTCACCAGGCTGAATAAAGAGAAGGTTACAGTGATCTGCCTGTCGGGCCCTAGGATCCGCCACATAATGCAAGCACTCAGGTCACTCCAAAGCAAATACAAATATGACTCAGTCATTGTACATGCTGGCGTGAATGACCTGAGACGTACCTCCCTTGACTACATGAAAAGAGACATAGAGGAGCTCTCTGATCATGTAGCCCAGGCCGGTATGACCCTGACCTTGAGCAGCATCTTACCCTCACCTAGAATGATGCCACAGTATAAAGACAAAATGATCGATTTTAACAATTAGCTAAAATTTTGGTGTCATTCAAAGGGGATACAGTATCTGTCAGCCTGGGATGACATGCTCGACAAGCCACGTTGCTTCACTAGGGACGGCTTGCACCTGTCACCCTGGGCTTTCGGATATTGGCAAAGGCTCTTGCCACCCCCATAGTGCCTTTTTTAGGCAAGGCTCAAAAGTCAAACCCACCTCCATAGACAGCACAAGGAACAAGAAACTAAGGGTAATGCTGCTAAACGCCAGAAGTCTTAACCTCAAGATGCATGCGCTCAAAGCTCTCCTCAGTATGGAGAACATCGATATCTGTGCAGTGACAGAAACCTGGTTCAAGGCTCCAGAGAGCACCCCAGCACTACCAGGTTATACCTCATATCATGCTTTTCGGCCCCAAATCCCAGACCGAACCACAAAAGGAGGGGGAGTTTCCATATTTATCAAGGATATCCACACCTCCAGGTTAGTGGCATTGCACGAAGTATCGGAGACCATCCATGTGCAACTGACAGTGGGCAAGACTGCTTTTCAATTTATAGCATCCTACAGACCACCCTCTCAAAGTCAGGAATCCCACTCGGCTTTCCTGAAATCATTGGAGAACATGAAGTTCTCTCCGAACACCATTATATTGGGTGACTTCAACTACCCAAACATAGTCTGGGAGCATTACTCAAGCCCCAGCATTTTAGCCCAAAGGTTCCTGGAATTTATAAACTCAAATGCTATGGAACAACTAGTCACCACTCCCACAAGAGGGGAAACCATACTAGACCTGATCATTGCCAACATGGGGACTCTATGCTCCATACCAGAAGTATATCCCTCATTGGTAAGATCAGACCATAAATTAATTTCACTGGATATCCACATCCCGACCTCACCCCCAGCCCAGAAAACCACAGTGAAAAACTTCTCAAAAGCGATCTTCACACTTCTCAAAACCGAAGTGGAATCCTTGAAGGCCCCAGGGCCAGTGGAAACTATGGCCCAAACTGCAGAATCCTATATAAACGCATTCTACGGACATCTCCAGGAATGCATGGATCATGCTATCCCAAACAAAATCAAGACCCAATCATCCAAAGGCAGGCGTCCAGTCTGGTGGACCCCAGCCATAAATAAACTGTACAACAGAAGGAGGAAGCTACTACATGATAGAGCAAAATCCCTAAAAGGGAAGGCATCTCTGATCAGTACTAGCAAAAAATTACGATCCCTCATAAAATCCTCCAAGGCGATCTTCGAGAGAAAAATTGCACAGGACACTAAAGACAATCATAAGGCTTTTTTCAGTTATGTTAGGAACCTGGGATGCAACTCCCAGACTTGTTCTGAGTTGATTCTAAACGACAAAAAATACACTGAAACCACAGACATCGCTAATATCCTGACAGACAGGTTCAGTGCAAACTTCTCCACCCCCTCCCCCCCAAAAGAGCAAGTATCTATCCCGGCAGAGTGCAGCCTCCCAAACATCTCTGATGCTCAGGTGAAGGTCGCCCTCTCCAAAGCAAAAAATACTGCTTCCATGGGACCAGATGGCGTCCCGGGTTGCGTCCTATATGAACTCCAAGAAGAACTAATCCCTCAAGTAAAACTGCTGTAGAATCTCAGTCTCACTACAGGATATGTGCCCAAAGAATGGCATACAGCAACAGTGGTCCCACTCCACAAAGATGGCGCCTCTACGGACCCTGGAAACTATCGCCCCATAAGTCTGACTAGCCTAGTCTGCAAGGCTATGGAGAGGATCATCATGGAACTCATAAACAAAGACATTGGGGACCTACAGACACTAGATCCTACCCAATTTGGCTTTGTCAAGGGCAAATCCTGCCTTTTGAACCTGGTCGACTTCTTCGAAACAGTCACCAAGGCCATAGATGAAGGGAAGATAGTCCAGACAGCCTATCTGGACCTCGCAAAGGCATTTGACACAATACCCCACTCGGGCATCATAGATAAGCTATCCAGCCTAAATATAAACCCCTATGTCACAAGATGGGTCACAAACTGGCTCAAAGACAGAACCCACAGAGTCAGAGTTGCTGGAGCCATGTCAGACTCGAAACCGGTCACAAGTGGCGTCCCACAAGGTTCTGTCCTGGGACCTCTCTTGTTCGGTATTTACTTTTCTGAGGTACAGGCCAACGTGGGAGGACTATGGCTTACCAAGTTCGCAGATGACTGCAAACTGGGCGCCATAATTGACTCTCCAGCTGACACAAACATCCTTCAAAAAGGTCTCGCAGAGACGGATAACTGGTGCCAGAGCCATGGTCTAAAGCTAAATGCCAAAAAGTGTATAGTCATACCCTTTGGCAAAAACAATGTGCCCACAAATTACCACATAGGTGGTAACCCATTAAGTACAGAGAAAGTAATTAGGGATCTGGGGACCCAAGTTGATAGCAATCTCTCCTTTGACAACCACATTGCCAAAGTGGTTAGAAAGACCTTCTACATAGCCCACCTCATCATGAAAGGATTCACATCTAGATCAAGAGAGGTAATCGTGCCCCTTTATTCATCCCTCATCAGGCTCATCATAGAATACAATGCCCCCTTTGGGATGTACCTTACCCGACACCTGCAGCAATTAGAAAGACCCCAAAAGTACCTAATCAGGAGGATCAAGGGACTCAAATAGATGTCATATGCTGCTCGGTTAAAAAAACTCCAGCTCTACTCAGTTGCATACCGCCTACTTCGAGGCGATCTATGCCTGACATATAAAGCTATGTCCAACCCAGAATTAATGGACATGTTCCACCTTAGTAAATCTAAATCCCTTAGAGCCACTCGCTCGAGGGACTTGAACCTCAGCACAGAAATAAATAGAACATGCTGGAGGGACAGATTCATAACCCAGAGGCTCCCTTCGCTCTGGAATAGAATTCCAATTCATGTTAGGCAGAGCACCTCACTGACTCTCTTCAAGAAGAATCTTGATGAGTGGATGGGGAATCGTAGGTTTGTCCCAGGGATTACTTCCATGTCACTATTAGATAGAGGCTAAGTAAACTAAACTTTAAAAAGGGCACAGTATACTCAAATCAAGGGGTGGCATAAGCCAAACACAATCGGGCTAGGCTTATAAATGCCCCAGGGCAGATAGGCTAGTATGAACCTATGAACCTAAATAATTTCATTGAACCCCAAAATCTCCACAGCAAGAGTGAAGGAGCAGGACTGATATCCAAAAGAAAACCACACAATATAGATAAACTCCACAGGACCCAAAAAAAGCAGTCAACAATTGCAAAACTTGGTATGTTTACTAAGATAAAACACCAGTAACATAAAATAATTGTAGTTTAGTGCTTTCGTCCAAACATCAAACGGACTTCTTAAAAACTTTTAAAGACTCTGAGAGTGTGGATCTATGGATGCCTCTTCAAAATTATTGTTTCACAATGGTGGAAGTAAAGTCATGGTTATTAATAGGTCTCTGTCTGTGACTGTCTAAATATTTTGAAGAAGTCTGTTTGATATTTAAATTAAAGCACTAAACTGTAATTATTTATGTTACTGGTGTTTCACCTTACTAAACATATTATGTTTTGCAATTGGTGACTGCTATGTTGAGCACTGTGGAATTTATCTGTATTGTGAAATTTTCATTTGGAGATAATTTCATTCAAAATTAAAGCTTTTAGCAATCCATGTCAATTCAATTAGCAGGGGATACACCATCTACAGAATTTTTAAAGCTCATATAATTACAGCTAAATAAAGCCAGGCAGCTAGGTGTTTTGTTATCATATACAGGAATAGGAACAATTTCATTATACTTGTTAAAAGACAAAATTATAGCAATTTAGAAATGTGTTATATAGAAGATTTCACTTATATAGGTATATGAGAAAGAAATCACACAGCACAAACATGTAATGTCCCAAGTGGAAAAATAAGGAAATATAATTTTAAAATGATCTGCATTTTATGTGCAGTGGAATTTTTCATTTTTGCAAAAGTATACTATTTTGAGGGGAACTAGTTTTATATAAATTTGCTAAATTAAATGTTTAGTCTTTTATTTGCATTTGTTGTTTGTCATCTCCATGGTTGACTTGTAGTGCCATAGGTTCTACATAGTATGCAATTTAGTATGTATGCGTGTATATATATATATATATATATATATATATATATATATACATACAATAATATGTATCTGAGTGCTATGCAAGTATCTTATAAACATGGTACATGACTAAGACAATTTGCATATGTACCAAAATGAGAGGTGTATAAATAGCAAATGTTGCATGTATGCTATAACTGGAGGGAAGGTAATGGAGTAGATGGTTGCTTAGGCATGTCTGAATTTATAGATATTCATTTATTTGGTTGTTAACTAGGGTAGAACACTGACCCACTTGGACCATTTTTAGGTTCAATCTGGGTGCAAAAAGGGTAGCAGATAAAAAATACAACAAATAAGATTATACAAGAAAAAAAGTAGTCAATTATACATAAAAACAAAGTCAGTGAGAGTAACAAATGATGATGGATGAACAGAAAGAGATAGTTATAAACATTTCCAACAAATTTACAGAGAGCAGGTAATAAGTGATTACATTAATTTATTAGACAGGTATAGTAGAGGTGCATGTGCAGAGAAGGTCATTTCTAGGGAGTACTTTGCTAAAGAATTTTGTGGTTTTGGTTTTGAAGTAGAATGAAGGAGAGTCTGTAAGGATTTTTTGGCTTGGGGGTTGGATAGTTGTTGAAGGGATTGGGATAAGAATGTTGAAAAAATTCAAACAGAAAGCCATGTGGAATAAGAGGCATAAATGGGGTGTGTACTGTCCTGTTCTGGAGTATGTTTATATTGGCCTTCATGCTAGTTATTTTGCTAACTAGTATCCATTTCCAAGTGGATCCCACTTTTCCCTTAAACTTATATACTGCTTTGAGTATCACAGTTAACCATTTGGGCTTGAAGATTTGTGGCACCTAGTAACTTGAAAGAAATACATGTCTTGAAGAAACTGGATATGATATTATTGGTTGTCATCAAGATTGTTTAGGATGAGTAGATTATCACAGATGTGTCGAGTGAGTTGTGCTTGAAGGTTTTTAATATTTTGTGGTGACTGTAGATGAAATGTACATAGATAAAGAGGAGGGTTGGAGATTGGGGATGCCATGTAGATGGTGACTAGACAATGGTCTCTGATGATGGGTGGTAAGAAGGTGACTTTGCTAATGGAAGTGGAGTCACTTGCTTTGGTAAGGATTATTCATAGGGAAGAACAACAACAACTTGTGACAGGAGTACTTATTCGAATGCTTAAATATTTGCTCCCTGTCATTCTATCAAATTCTGCTACTAATATCAGAAGACTATTATTCATTCCAAATAAAATCCACTACTTCATTACTACTTCACTCAAAAGTGAGTGTCACTGCCTTTCTTTAGAAGATGATCATAAGCTCCTGAAAATCATCATAGTCAAGGCTCTACTTTGCATTCCCTTCACTAGATAGAACAGTGATGTTCAGTAGTCATTAGGACACTTCAGACTTCATAATCCTCATCAATGACTCTGGCCACTGTCTTTTTGCTTGCATCTAATGCATTATCCATTGCAGATCCCAATTTGTGGAAATCCATTTCTTCATTTATTTAAATCTCCATCTCTTGGGATTTTCCATTTGAAGATCAAAAATATATTTTTTTCTTTTTTAATGAAGTAAAGTGCTGTTGTAGCATTATGGCAACTTAAATATGTACTTACAATGTGTTGTATAAAGAGGAATCACAGGCAGCAGATGGTAGAGATTAATTACTCCCACAATCTTTGGAAGTACAATGTGTTGAGGTGGAAAGAGGAATCACAGGAAGCAGACAGTAGCAACTAATTACTCCCTCAGTCTTTGGAAGTACTTCTTCACAGAGAAGGTTGTGGGTTCATTAAATGGAATCCTAGAATGGGTGATGCAGAGTAATTGTCTGAGGCATTCAAGAGGGAATGTGATGTGTGGCTAAAGGCTGGAAGGAAGGCAGGGTTAAAGGAGATGTAGAATGTTAAATGCAATTAAAGGGCAGATTAGATAAATCTATTGTCTGTTTCCATCATCACACAGATATAATATATCAAGTATTCCAGTGGACATGACAATTATGGTCTGCTGTGCTGTAGTTATGTCTCTAAGCATACCTCTAATCAAGATGTTGAACTGACCTTATTTTATGGGACAGATTTGTTACTCTGCATTGCAGTTGTTTGCTTTTTCAGTAACCATCTCTTTTTGGTGTACTTTTTACCTGTTTTTATTCTTCCATGTATACTATGATTGTTTTGGGTGTTAAATGTACTATTGCCTATTGTCTAACTTTTAGTAAGTCACTTAAATAGGTTGGGTTCCTAGGCTGCCTGAGTCTGAAAAATGTCCCTGAGTATTAGTGATCTACAAACAAATACGTGTGTGTGTGTGTGTGTGTGTGTGTGTGTGTGTGTGTGTGTGTGTGTGTGTGTGTGTGTGTGTGTGCAGCTAATGCACTAACCCAAACATTGGTGTATGGTCACAATGCACAGCAAAATAAAAAAAAAAAAACGACCATCACTCTAAATATATATTAAAAGCTACTTAATAGCATTATGCCTTGAAAAAAGCAGCATAGCATACTAACAACATGCATACATACATCAATAAACAAATAAATACCCAAATGTACACATAATGTGGTGTGATACACAGATAATAGCATATACAAAAAACATTAAAGAATCCTGCATCTGTTCTGAAGAGCAAAGCATTTCAGTTGTACTTCTGTCACTAGTAAAGGATTAATACTACATCTGTATGAAAGCCTGCACCCCCAAAACTGAACAGTGGCAAAACAATTAGTTTACATTTATATCACTAGTAAATGATTATAATGCAACCATCTGGGTTTAGCATATGTTAAGTAGCTGAGGGGTGTTGTTGGGTTTGGGTTCCTCAAAAAATGCTATTTCAGTCTCTCTAGGAAGGTTGTAAAAGGGATTTTTTAACTGACTGATTATATATCACTCACAAAAGCTTGAATTTATATGATAGAATGTTAATTTCACAATGGTATGCTGGAGAATGAAAGCCAAGCACTGGACCTGGTGTAGGCTCCACTTTAAAAATGCTCCATTTGTTTGTGATAATCTGCTTGACATCTTTGGAAAGTGAGGTGTACTCTAATGTCATCCCAAAGAGGCAAAACTAGAAGAATGTAGAGGGAAGTTGCTCCATTTTATTTATAACAGGGGGGGCTTAACTTCAAAAATATCTTTGAGAACCCTGGTGTTAAGAAAACTCACACTTCCAAGCCCTTTGGTACTTGGAAATGTGGGATGTGCCACTATTGTGCATATGTTTTAGAAGGGGATACTTTCCCAATAACATATAATGGAACTAAGTTGAAGTCACAGGTTTGGGCCAATTGTTGTACAGAGGACCAATGAAAGACCAGAAGAACGAAACACAGAACACCAAGACGAAAACAACTAAACCCCAGAACACCGAAAACACGTAAGTTTACAAAACACACAAAACCACACACACAACTGCCCCACACTATTAAACAAAACACCCTACATTAATGATAGGCAGGGGGCAAGCCCCCCTGCACTCCCCACCCCCCTACTTTAATATTCTAACTCCGAGATCGTACACACACACAAGGCAAATACACAACCACACAGTATATTCCCTCACTCACACACACACACACACACACACACACACACACACACACACACACACACACACACACACACACACACACCACAGTCACAACACACACTTACAAACAGCATTTCCCCTCACAAATACACTCACATACACACACTTACCTACAGCAGAAGACGAAAAGCACTAATTCAAACTCCTGTAACATTGGGATTTTGAATTTCGCGCTTTTTGGTGTTCTGCAGTTTCATTGTTTTCATCTCAGCATTCCGGATTTCGATCTTCTAGTCTTTCGTCCAACTCAAGTAGACCTATATATATATATATATATATATATATATATATATATATATATATATATATACTGCGACTGTTTTAAATTCTATGTAGGGAAGACTGAACAATTATTGAAAAAGAGGATTTATGAACATTTATACAATATTAGAAAGTGGATATTAATAGCGCCTTATATAAACACTCCTTAACATGCCCACTCTATGTTGGAATTAAATTTAAATTTGAGGTGATAGATAGGATTGATGTTTCACCTGTACAGGATGCTTTGAAATTTTGCTAGAACAAAAATAATTAATATGGCAATTGCATTTAGATGCAACCTGTAATTTAGGGTTGAACAAACAGATTTCTATTACTAATATTTTAAAAATAAAGACTGCTAATTTCAGATTTAAACACTAAAAATGAAGGTACTTAAGTTTTAAAGAACATATTTTTTTTTAACAACAAAGTTTTTTACATACAGTATGAATTTAATGTTTTTGTGGTCAGTTGTGAAATGTTTCATTATAGTTCATGATTTTTTAAAACTGTGATTAGGTCATATTATTTTGTTTAATTATGTAATTGGTTTTAATTAATGATTGATTGGTAAATTATGTGTATATGAGGAAGTTTAGTTTAATATTTCACAGATGCTCTGAAGAAGTCCAGTGTAATACAGACAAATGGACTTAGCAAGGGTGAACTGTTTAAACAAGAATAAATTCATTGCATGTTTTTTATTTTGGCATCACTGTTATCCTATATTTGGATTTTGGAATTCCTTTAACAGCTGTCCTTTGGTTTTCTTAGTTTTGATTAGAAACCCCCTGATTGCTGCCTGGATGGTGGCAATTTATGATGAGCTCTAATTTCCTTGGCAATAAATGGGATAGTTAATTGTAAGAGAGCTAAGAAGTCACAGGCAAAAAGAAATGAAATTATATAAAAAAGTAAACTCTTCAGGGGTAGCAAGTTATTTTACTATTATCTGTAGAACAAATATGTTACCAATAATGCTTCAGATACGAATTTGTGAGAAGCAAAAAATAAGGCATGATCTTCAAACAAAAGTAGACAAAGTACATTATTATAACTAAATATGTCCTTGGGTGCATGAAATATGTCCTTGGGTGCATGAAGAAATATGCAACATTTAAAAAATGTAAATAGGTAACATTACAAGTTCACTATGCGTTACATATGTATAATCTTACATACAATTTTGATCAGGAGGCTAAAAATATATTAAAAGACTGAAGTGTTTTTAAACAGTGTAGGAATTCTCATACAAGAAAGTCTGGAGGCATTGAAATTTTTATTTAGATTTTTAGAATTATTTTTAACTTCAATATCACAGTTACAGACTTTGTCAACTATATGATTAATGCTTTACAGACAGATAATCTTATGAAACACATTGCAAAAGCAAACAGTTCTATAAAAAAGTCCTATATGTCTTGCATAATTTGATATGTTGAAAATCCATTTGAAAGAAAATTTAAAAAAATCTTAAAGTTTAGATCCTTCATATCATGTCTATTACAAAAGTTAGTTCAGGTTATGGTTAATTGAGAATACTGAGTTTATTGTAATATATGATCAAGGAATGTGTTCCATAATTGTATATAGTAGGAACATTTGCTTTGTTTTTTTTAATTATAACCTTATGAGTTGTGATATATGTGATTGCCATTTGTTTAAAACCATCCGACAACATCTCAGATCTGTCAAGACAGTTTTGTGTTATATACAGTTTCAATAGTGAGAACAGGCTGATCAAAACATATATGTTTTGCTTGGTTAGACCAATTGGGGGATATGTAAAACTGGAAATTCCCAAGAGACGGTGGACTTTTCATAACCCATTTTCTCTAGCTTGACACTTAATGAAAACCACAATTTATAGGAGCATTTACAACTCCAAAAGGTGTGCAAGATATCAACTTTTTTATCTTTGCAGTGTAAACAATTTTGTGAGGGTGTATTTGGTGAGGGTGTTGATTACTTGTTAAGTAAAACAGAAGTTAAGTATGCATTTTTGTTTATCATTAGCTAAGTACATAAGTTTTTTTTAAGGGAGAAATTTAAGGGATAGTTGGATCACCTGGATTTTGTGACTGTTTTGAATTGTTGGTTTCAATTTGGTCCAGTAATTAAAATATAAACTAGCATACTGGTATTGTATACATACAATTCATTTATACATGCTTGATATTATTTTTTTTCTGTACAAAGATATTCCATAACATCCTATGAATTTTATATTGTTGTCATTAACATTTTGATCCTCTAGTAAGACTGAAGTAATTTCTTTTACCTGTCTCAGCATGATCAAATACTTTTCTGGAACGTTCCAGGCATTTCTCAATCCATTAATTAAATGTTTTTGTACATATAAACATTGAACAGAATTTTTTTTCTTTAATTAGTGGGTACTTGTTTAAATTACTGAACTAAATTATTTTGTTTACAATTTGGGTTCAAGTGTATTGGTTACAACATTCCAAATGGACTTGTTAAGTTAAATTTGATTTTTTGTAAATTTATTATTTTATTTTTTTAACATATTTATTTATTTTGATTTCTTTAATATTTTCCTTGTTTAGAAATGGTAAGGCCTTAGGATTATATTTACATTTGATCACATGAATATACCAGAATTTAACCTTGGTCTGGCTTCATTCATTTTTGGTTAGATTATAATCTGAAATTGCTATAATTCTGTTAGTGTTTATTATATCATAATTGAGTTTAAAGTCTGGGAGACCCAGACCCCAACTTTTTTGGGATAGCTTAATTTTTGGTAAGTAATACAAACCAATTTGGAAGCCCATAAGAATCTGGATAGACTTTTAATAATTTATTTGGAATTATATTGGACGCATTAAATTGAAAAAAAAAATCCTGGTAGTATGTTCATCTTGATAATTGACACTTTTAACAACAGATGCAATTTTAATTTATTCAAACTAAGGATATATTGATCAAAATTTGACCATAATTGTATTGACTTGTTTTGATAAAACAATTTAAGTTCTGATAAAAAGTTTTACCTAATTACCTTAGCAAATCTTTTAGTTTAATATTAGTTTCCTTAAAGTAGCTTATTATATTGCAGTTAGTATTTAATGAAAAATAGAAGATTTATTCAAGTTTAGTTTGTAATTAGAAAACTGTAGATATATATATATATATATATATATATATATATATATATATATATATATATACACACACGCACACACACACACACACACACACACACACACACACACACACACACACACACACACACACACACACACATGTACAATGTACAGGGGTAGTGGGCAGTGTAGTCTTGTTCCATTTTTAATTTCTATTAGGGAAGACTGAGTTTTATTTATATATAAGGTTGTGTGAGTATTGGCAAACAAAACTTTTATTGAATGTATAAAGTCTTGCAGTATGTCAAAATGCAGCATAATTGAAAAAAGAAAGTCTAAGTTAAGTCTATCAAAGGCCATTGGGCCATCTAGTGTGAGTGCAAAGATTGCTTTATTATATTGTTTATTTTGTAAAATCAATGTATCCAAGGTTATTGTGTGGTCTCAAGTTTGTCTGCCCTGAAGGAATCTTGATTGGTTAGGCAAGATTATATTTGGTAGCATGGACTTCAGTCTGTCAGCTAGTAATGAAGCAAATATTTTAATTGCTATATTTATAAGAGAGGGAGATATGTCTGTAATTTAGGGGGTTTTTGGTACCCAAATCTGCTTTTGGATTAAAAATTGTTGTAGAATTGTTAAGTTATAGATCTGTGATAGCATTTTCTTTCATGTAAGTAAACAAATGTAGCAGAATTTTTGAAGTTTTTTGACTAAATGTTTTATAAAAGTCTGCAGTATAGCCATCAGGGCCCAGAGATTTGAGCATCTTCTTGATTTTGGCTGAGTTTTAGGAAGTATAATTGGTTTTGCAAATGTTCTTTTTCATGGGTTATGAATAATAAGCTCTGTTTTTCATATGTCTGAGAATATATCTGTTTGGAAATTTGGACAGTTTCATCATTCATGTTATAAATTTTGTTTTGATATGCTATTTCAGTTATTAAAGGGAAGCTTTATTAGTGTTTATTATTCTTGCTAGTAGTTTTGATGGAGTTTGAGTCCATTCAGGATATCTAGCTAACATTTTGTCTCATTAAATGATAGTTGCTTTGTATATAACAAATATAATTCTTTTTGAAGATCATTTAGTTTTTCTCTGTTTTTAAGTTATTATGTATAGTTCATTCTCTAATCTGCAGATATCTTTTTTCAGTTTCTTTTCTTTTAAAGTATAGATTTTTTTTGTAATATGATGCCTTGTTAATAAGTATACCTCTGATCTGTGCTTTTACAGTAGCTCATATGTACAGCGAATTTGAGAGTTAGTAAAATTGTATCTCATTCATTTCTTTACAGATATCTTCTTTCTAGAGTAAAGTAGGATTTAAAGTCCAGTTATAACTACATTTTTTGTTTTCAGATGTTTTATTCCAATCTATAGTAAGCAAAATTCTAGAGTGGTCAGAAAAATATCTTGGTTCTATACAAAAATCAAAGTCGGTAGTTAAAATATGTTTGATATGAAGAAAAGGTCCAGCTGAGCCCAGGTTTTCTGACAGTGAGAATAGAAGGTAAATTTCTCTGATAGCATATTCTTTTTTGAAAATGAAAAGGATCACATAAGTTATAGTCTATTTTTAGGTCAGAGATCATCCTTGAAGTATGAACATTGCATGTTTTACTTCTACATGACCTATCTGTCATTGGATCATTAACTGTATTCCAATCCTCCATATGATATAATAGAAGATAGGATATAGACCTAGTATTTTATAGATTGATATGAGAAATTCCTGTTGTTTGATACAGGGTGCATATAAGTTCAATAACATTATAGGTTTATCAAAAGATGCATTCTTAATAATTACATAATACCATCTCCCTTTGGTTTCAGAGTTTTATTTCCAAATAATATCATTTAAAGATTTCTTAATAATAATTGCCACACGTGAACTATATGACGCATTGTCTGATTCAATTATTGCTTTCATTTAGCCTTTCTCCATATCATGGGTCCACTGGTCTCCCATCATATGGGTGTCTTGCACAAATAATATTTCCTCTTTTGATTTAAATGCTAGGTGAAAATATGTATTTCTTTTCTTTTTCATTTGTAAATCTTTAACATTCCATGAATCTATTATTCATATTTTATACTTCTGTTATAAGTATATGGTTGGATGGTACTTTCTTATATCGTCATAATATATGTTCCATTTTGTGATACACAACATTAGCAAGATTGACACACAGCACTTAACTCTTCCTGCTAAATCCCATTGCCTAGCCAACCCCCATACAGCTAGGAAGAGAATAAACTAACAATGTGCAAATAAATGTATATGTAACCATCACAATGATCATGAAACTCTTTATTTTCTTTACAGCTTAATATTTTAACCAAGTTAGTGTAAAAAGTATTTTAGAACAGGTTGAGAATAGCTTACATTCCCTATAAATTTGCATAGCTTTTTCACACAGCCCCCTTTATCTAATGCAATCACATTCATATGTATGAACACTGTAAAAGCATGTTATATTCATCCTGTGTAACATATAAAGTAGACAAAATTCAGAGAATATGAAAGTGAGGAAAAAAAAGATATATAGAGAGCCTTTTTATACATGCAAGAGCAAAAACAGCTTTAATATTTTCCCTTTAATATGAGAAATGTTTTCAATACATGT
>NC_056733.1:391635101-391675101 GCF_019279795.1 Protopterus annectens
GTTCTGTACTTGAGTTCTTTTAAACTGGCAGCTATAAGAATTTCATAAAATGAGCTTATGATATCCCTTTTAGTATAGGAATCCCCTTATGTTATCCACAAATTAAATGACAAGTGCCAGCCAGTTATCTTTCTTTGATGATAAAAGATTATGCTGCCTAAGCACTCTAACAACATGCTTATAAAAGTGGTTTTGAATCCCCACCCATTTCATATAAGACCCTAAACCTTTCCCATGTGACTGAATTATCTGTAGCAATAAGCTGTTCCCAAAAGTTTAAGCCTGAGTATCTGTTTAAAAATCTAGGTACATCATAGGTGCATATCTTACTACCTTGACATTCTTATGGGAGGCAAATCTTCCAAGCAGTTACCCACTTCCGTTTCCTTTAAAGTTGGCTTTATTACCCCTTCAAATAAGATGTGACCAAAGAGTCTCCCTGAGTATGTCTCTCCCTGTTATCCTTAATCCTGTGAAATAAACTCTTGATTCTCTCAAAGTATGTATAAAGTATTACCTTCCAAGAGGGGTTATAATTCTTTATCAAAATAACATGTAACATTTTAAGCTTTGCAGCCTTTTTGTATAATTTAAAGTCAGGTAAACTTAAGCCACAGACAGATATCCATAGGGTCAGTATAGCCCAAGTGATTCTTTGCTTATCTCCAGCTGATAAGACTTAGTGACCTGACCTTTAAGATTTAAAACAAAATCAGGTGGAGGAGGTAGTCAAACCATAGGTTGCATACAAGGCAAAACAAACCAGCCTAAACCTTGTACCCACTGCATAAAATCCAAATAGACCCTGCTCCCACCATCTGAAAAACTCCTTACATCTCAACAAAATGTGTTCTTATCTAAGCTCTGTTGAAGTACTTGGAGAACTAGCCTTTATTTACTTATTTATTTGACATCTGTTTACCGGGAAAGTCCAACTGAGCCAAAAAGTGCCCATTTTCAGCGGAGGCCTGAGGAGAAAAGCTCTACAATCACAATTCTTCAAAAATCAATTACAAATAATTTAAATCACAAAGTGTAATGTAACACTACAACACAGGAATGAAAAAAATGTAATGAGAAAAACATAGAAAATATGTTTCATAATAGAGTGCGATGAAAAAAAACAACATGAGTTGGAGAAAATATGTGAGGAAAAACTTGTTAGTCATATTATTTTTTGCATAGATTAGTATGCAGTAAATGGGACCTGAGACAATTCTAATAAGATATTTAAAAGATATATTAGAGATGACATGATTAGAGACAGTAATGGGAAATTGAGTAATGTCTTAGTATGAGACGGGTGTTCTTATTAGACTTATAGAAGGAAGTATGGATGGAGAGAAAAGAAGATTATAAGAAGAGTGCAGGGTACGGTGTCTTCAGGTAGCTTTGGTGTGTAGGGAGAAAACAGAAATAGAGGAAAGTTCTGCATTGAAAAAGTGTATATGGTAAGGTGGTGGGGAAAAAAAACTAAAGAAAGGAGTGGAGTAGGAGGTTGGAGAGGGTTGTGAGGTGTGACTTAGGTTGAAGGAAAGTGAGTGATGTATAGTGAGTAAGTTCAACCAGGACTGATGCAATAGCAGGTCCATGATTTTGTAAAGTATTCCTTTAGGGGGAATTTAAAGGTGGGTAGTTTAGAAGTAGATCTGATGGTTAGAGGTATGGAGTTCCATTTCATTTTTGTTTGCTATTGAATACAAGTATATTACAACTGTGGTAGTGGTGCTGCGGTAGCGTTGTCGCCTCACAGTAAGACGATTGTCGTGTTCGATTTCCAGCTAAAGTGTCTTCTGTGTGGAGACATGCGCGAATGGGCGTACCTTCATTGAAAGTTGTGCATCAGGGCTGGCAAGTCGGTACGTAAAAATCTACTGCCAATCATTAGCAGATCGGCGTTCCGCTGTGGCGACCCCTAACCGGGAAAAGCTGAAAGATACAACATTGAATACAAGTATAAGATTTGTCCATGGGAGTTATTTGGTTTATTTCTGGTAAGAAGTTGTTTGTCTTTTGATCTACAAGTCCTTTTATGTAAATATATGTTGACTAAAGTGGTAAGAGATGGACAGGCTAATGGTTTGTATCTGATTTTATGTATTGTTATAAGCTGGATGTAGGAGAGGTGGAGGGGGAGTCCCAGCCAGCTAAGGGAATCCAGAGCTTTACGGTGATGAGTAAGGGAAGATGAATTAGTAGCAAACTTGGCAATTTTGTTGTAGCACCTCTTTCATGTTTGTTTTTTATGGACAAGTGTAAATTGGTTAAAATTGGGGTCCAATAGAGTAGGGAGGGAAGAAGGTAAGAATTTGGTAGAGTAGTTTTTGTGGGTGTGCAGATAAAATGTTTGTTTCTGTATAGCGTGCCTAGTTTTTGATGGGTTTTCTTGGTATTACTTGGATGTGGAGGTCAAATTTAAGATTACCATCTGTTATGACTCCTAATAGTTTGGTATGGTGAACTAATTCAATTTCAGTGCTATTTGCCGAAAGATTTTGAAAGTTGCTTTTTTAGGGATGTGAGATTTTTGGGTAAAGAGGAGGAGTTTGTTTTTTTTGGTTTTGAGTAAGTGTTGGGCTTTTGTAAGCTAGGTTTCAATGGAGATGACAGCTTGTTGAGTGATTTCTTGGGGGTGAGTGAAAGTGTTTGAAGAGCAGATGATAGTAGCATCATCTGCATATTGAATCAGTATGCCTTCACAAGAACAAACTAAATCCAAAACTGTATAAACAACAAAGAATAGCGACGCAATAAACTGGAGATTCGCTTAAAAACAAGAAACACGTTTAATTAGCGCTTTCGGAAAGGACAATACCTTTCCTTCATCAGACATCTTGCAATTTAAATAAATCTACCTTATATAACCTTATACTATTAATTAATCACCATCAATTAACCAATAAGAAAAATAAAAGGAAAAGCAACGTTTTACAAGTATGCATAATCAAAACAATGCGCAAACCGTAACAGCTACAAGCTAAAAATACTTGATCATTTGTTCAATACACCATTAGCTTCTTCATTTAATACCAATTAATAAATTATTGTTAAAAATCCTCTAAATTATTTAATTTTAATACATAGAAATATATTCCTATATATTAAATTAATAAATTAAAGTAAAATACTGTAAACACTTTCACGTTCCCCTAAGACAAAAATGCAGCGGACACAAATAACGAACAACATCTACAAAAAATGAAAAATTAAACAACCTATGCAGAAACATAATTTGAGATGGTAAAAACTCACTATTTGGTTATACATATAATTAAATACGTTGACTTAATTGTATTATATTAAATACAATCTATAAAAAACATTATTAAATATGCTAACCAATATTAAATATTAGAAATATTAAAATATTAAAATATAATAATGAGTTAATTCCAGTTCTTTGATCAGTGTACTAGAATCATTTCGTACACTATTGGTACATCTATTTTAAATCTCAACCATCTCATCTCTTCATAGCTAATTTTCTAAGTATGCATTTCAGAGACATAAACTCATTTAGCCCTGGTGGGGCGTATGCCATTGTTCTAATCTGCCAGCATAATTCTTGGATCTCTAAATCAAGCTGCCATGGACCACCCCTAGGATCAAATGGCACTTGCCATAACACTATAAACTTGAAATTATGATCTGGGTTGCGTTCCAAATGCCTTGCTAGGGCATTGGTAATGTCCTGCTTTTTAATAGCGTACTGATGTTCATAAATACGCTGCTTTAGCTCCCTCTCGGTTTTACCTATATAGAATGCACAACATTGCTGACATATAGCTGAATAGACAACAGCTTTTGATGTACATGAATATCTGCCTTGAATTTTAAATGTATTGTTCCTGATACTCACTTGGTTCTCAGTGTGTAGAAACTTACACTGACGACATGCCCCACATTTAAACATACCTTTATTTTTAACATTACCAGTTTTAGTATGATGCTCTAAAAGCGTTTTAATATTGGGACCCCTCCTATAGGTGATCTTTGGTTTATCACCTAACAATTTGCTCAAACCAGTGTCCTCTAAAATTAGTACCCAATTTTTATTTAATATTTCTCTAATTTCATAACTATCTAAACTATAAGTGCACAGGAAACTTGTTCGAAAAACTTGGGCAACTAAACAAGAAGCATCACAGCCTAGACTATTTTCATTTCCTTCATTTTCTAAATCAATTTTACTCAAAAGGGGCTTAAAGTGTCCTGACTTTCTCTTATCAATAACTTCTAATGAAATTTTGGTTACATTTTAACAAGCCTTAGTGGGGACTTTCAAGTTTACAATTTTACTCTGTTAGAAATACCTCAAGATATTGTGGAATTTTTTTCTAAAGGCTTTACTTTTGTGCCTGATTTTCATATGAACACAGTTAAAACTATTCTAGACCTGAAATTGTTTGTTCGTAAACTTAACCTTAATGCCCTCATGGGACCGTGCAATTCTTTTTCTAACTTCTTGAGAGTGTCTAGTTTATTTAACCCTCCCCTTCATCCGAATTTATTGTTGTTTGAGAAAATGAGCGAAATTGATTTAAGAACTTTTAGCTCTAATATATATACAAATAGGAAAGTTAAAAGTAATATTGATAATTTTGAACACGACTTCATACTCTTATTACATAAATGTAATATAAGAGTAATGAAGCCAGATAAGGGGGGTGGTTTAGTTTTAATGGATCAGAACACCTATGTGCAAAGGATGAAAACACTTGTTAACACTTCAGCCTATGATTTGGTATGTCAAAATGAGCTTAATATAGCCTATAGAAAAATCAAGTCTGTTTTACAAGAGTTATTCTTGGAAGGCTCTATCGACATGGATTTGTATAATTATTTATCAATTTTAGCCCCAAAGATCCCAGCACTATTTGGCACACCGAAAATTCACAAGAATATTATCGAACCTCCTTTTAGGCCCATTGTTGATGGGCGAGGTTCGATTACCTACGGATGTGCCAAATATGTAGACAGTATTTTAAAACCTCTAATTCAAGGGGAAAAACAAATTTCTAAGGATTCGTGGAGCTTCCCGACAGAATTAGCAAAGATCCCTTTCCAACATGACTACTTATTTTTAACTATAGATGTTAAAGATTTGTATACGGTGATACCACAAAATATAGGATTGGAATGGATTAGGGATTTTATGCATGAACCAAAAATGAAAGAAAATAGTATCTACTTGGTGGAAACACTTCTCCAATTAGTTTTAACTAATAATTTCATGTGGTTTGAGGGGCAAATCTACCTCCAAAAAACAGGGGTAGCCATGGGCTCCCCATGTGGAGGTAGTTTTGCCAATTGTGTCATGGCTCACTGGGAGAAGACTTTTCTTTTTAACAACAATTTATTTAGGGATAATGTCACCTGGTATACTCGTTACCAGGATGACATGTTTTTAATTTGGAAAGGACCCAGTGAGCTAGTTCCAGTATTTATTTCCACTATTTCGGCTTTTACCGATTTTTTCGAATTTACATACGAAATACAACAGAACCACATTAGCTTCTTGGATGTATATATACATAAGGACATCGAAAGGGCCAAGTTTAGGAGCACAATTTATAGGAAACCCACTTACTCAAATTCATTTCTTCATTACACAAGTTGCCACCCTCACCATCAGAAAAAAGCGGTCATAAAAGGCCAAATGGTGAGGGCGGCGAGGATGATTTCTGATGAAAATGACTTTCTGGATGAATGTTCATTTTTAGAATCAATGTTTATTAAACGAGGATATCCCGCTTCCTTAATAACCAAAATTTCATTAGAAGTTATTGATAAGAGAAAGTCAGGACACTTTAAGCCCCTTTTGAGTAAAATTGATTTAGAAAATGAAGGAAATGAAAATAGTCTAGGCTGTGATGCTTCTTGTTTAGTTGCCCAAGATTTTCGAACAAGTTTCCTGTGCACTTATAGTTTAGATAGTTATGAAATTAGAGAAATATTAAATAAAAATTGGGTACTAATTTTAGAGGACACTGGTTTGAGCAAATTGTTAGGTGATAAACCGAAGATCACCTATAGGAGGGGTCCCAATATTAAAACGCTTTTAGAGCATCATACTAAAACTGGTAATGTTAAAAATAAAGGTATGTTTAAATGTGGGGCATGTCGTCAGTGTAAGTTTCTACACACTGAGAACCAAGTGAGTATCAGGAACAATACATTTAAAATTCAAGGCAGATATTCATGTACATCAAAAGCTGTTGTCTATTCAGCTATATGTCAGCAATGTTGTGCATTCTATATAGGTAAAACCGAGAGGAGCTAAAGCAGCGTATTTATGAACATCAGTACGCTATTAAAAAGCAGGACATTACCAATGCCCTAGCAAGGCATTTGGAACGCAACCCAGATCATAATTTCAAGTTTATAGTGTTATGGCAAGTGCCATTTGATCCTAGGGGTGGTCCATGGCAGCTTGATTTAGAGATCCAAGAATTATGCTGGCAGATTAGAACAATGGCATACACCCCACCAGGGCTAAATGAGTTTATGTCTCTGAAATGCATACTTAGAAAATTAGCTATGAAGAGATGAGATGGTTGAGATTTAAAATAGATGTAACAATAGTGTACGAAATGATTCTAGTACACTGATCAAAGAACTGGAATTAACTCATTATTATATTTTAATATTTTAATATTTCTAATATTTAATATTGGTTAGCATATTTAATAATGTTTTTTATAGATTGTATTTAATATAATACAATTAAGTCAACCTATTTAATTATATGTATAACCAAATAATGAGTTTTTACCATCTCAAATTATGTTTCTGCATAGGTTGTTTAATTTTTCATTTTTTGTAGATGTTCGTTATTTGTGTCCGCTGCATTTTTGTCTTAGGGGAACGTGAAAGTGTTTACAGTATTTTACTTTAATTTATTAATTTAATATATAGGAATATATTTCTATGTATTAAAATTAAATAATTTAGAGGATTTTTAACAATAATTTATTAATTGGTATTAAATGAAGAAGCTAATGGTGTATTGAACAAATGATCAAGTATTTTTAGCTTGTAGCTGTTAAGGTTTGCGCATTGTTTTGATTATGCATACTTGTAAAACATTGCTTTTCCTTTTATTTTTCTTATTGGTTAATTGATGGTGATTAATTAATAGTATAAGGTTATATAAGGTAGATTTAATTAAATTGCAAGATGTCTGATGAAGGAAAGGTATTGTCCTTTCTGAAAGCGCTAATTAAACGTGTTTCTTGTTTTTAAGCGAATCTCCAGTTTATTGCGTCGCCATTCTTTGTTGTTTATGCCTTCACAAGAAGGTGAATGTAGGTTATTGATAAAAATCTTGAATAATAGAGGACCAAAGATGGATCATTGTGGGACTCCTGTGGAAGTGCGTAGGTATGTAGAGATGGACCATTGTCATTTTACAGCTTATTGCCTATTGGCAAAGTAGCTTGAGAACAACTGAATAGATGGAGATGATAGACCCAGTGTGGCAAATTGATTAAACAGTTTAGTGTGAGAGACCATGTCAAAGAATTTTGATAGATTTGAAACACTGCAGATTTAAGTTTATTAGAGTTGTGACCTTTATTGACAGTGTCTGTAAATGATAGTAATGCAGTGAAAGTGCTGTTGTCAAGCCAGAATCCATGCTGCATATTGGTTATTAACTTACTTTGTAAGAAAGATAGAGTGGAAAAAATATTGATGTATACATCTTTCAAGGAATTTAGAGACGGGAGGCAGGAAAGCTATAGGATGGAAATTTGTAATGTCAGTGGAATTATCTCTTTTATGTAACGGGATTTTGGGGTCTATATTATAACATCGACGTTGCAAAATGTCGAATGTTATAATATCGACACCACTACATCAAAGGCTGAAAATAGAAGCCGCAGAACATCAAATTTTTACCTAGGGCAAGATTTCTCTGAGCCGTTCCATGGTTTCGCTATTTCCTCCACTGTGGTGCAATAGTTATGGACCTTAGGGTGAGCGTGCAGGTTAAGGTAAGTGGATAAGTAGGAATGTATGTATGGTGCAGTGTAGGGTAGAAGAAGGGTTTTGTTAAGTGTATCTGTGTGTATTAATTAGTTTGTGTATAGTTTCTTAGGGTAAGTGTGCAATAATTATGGACCTTAGGGTTAGGGTGCAGGTTAAGGTTAGTGGGCAGATAGGAATGTATGTACAGTTTAGTGTAGGGTTAGAAGTAGGGATTTGTTAAGTGTATGTGTGTGGATTATTTATTTTGGTGTGCTTGTGTTGTGTGTATGTTTTTCAGAACAGCAAATTTTTTCCCTGGGAAAAAATTCACTATTCTGAGTGTTCGATGTTATCACATTTTGAATTTCCAAGTTCAAGCTTATGGTGTTCGATATTTTGGAATTTCGATTATGTGATATAGACCTGGATGTTGGTGTGAATGACCTAAGATGTACCTCACTGGACTACATGAAAAGAGGCATGAAAGAGCTCTCTGATTTTGTAATCCAGGCATGTATGACCCTAGCCCTGAGTAGCATCCTACCTTCACCCAGAATGATACCACAGTACATGGACAAAATGACTGACTTCAACAATTGGCTAAGCTTCTGGTGTCATTCTAAGGGGATCCAGTATCTGTCTGCCTGAGACCACATGGTCAATGGGCCACAATGCTTTGCCAGAGATGGCCTGCACCAGTCGTCCCTGGGATTCGGGATACTGGCTAAGGCTCTTGACGTCCCTATAGTGCCTTTTTTAGGCAAGGTCCAAATGACAAACCCACCACCATAACAGGTACAGGCAAACAAAAACTGGGGGTAATGCTACTCAACACTAGAAGTCTAAACCTCAAAATGCACTCACTCGAGGCACTCCTTAAAATGGAGAACATTGATATCTGTGTTGTGACTGAAATCTGGTTCAAGGCTCTGGAGAGCACCCCTGCATTACCAGGCTATAACTCATGCCATACCTTTCAGCCATTTAACCTGGACCAGAACACCAAAGGCGGAGGTGTGTCCATATTCATTAAGGATATCCAGACCTCCAGGCTAGTCCAACATAATGCATCTGAAACTATCCAAGTGCAACTAACTCTGGGAAAAACTGCAATCCAAATTGTAGCTTGCTAAAGATTCCCCACCATGCCCCAGGATTCCCACTCCTCTTTTCTTGATATACTGGAAAATATTATGGTCCAATCAAATACCCTAATAATGGGTGATTTCAACTACCCCACCATTAACTGGGAAAACTACTCCTGTACCAAGTTCTTCGTTCAGCGCTTTCTAGAATTCTTAAACTCCAATGCCCTGGATCAACTTATCCACAGACCCCACCAGGGGCAACAATATCCAAGACCTAGTCATTACCAACATGAGTTACCGGAGTTCCACAGCTGAAGTCAACTCCTCGTTGGTCAGATCTGACCTATAGCTAATCACCATAGATATCCACATCCCACCCCCACCCCCCATTAAGGAAACCACTGTAAAAAAATTCTCCAAAGCCAGCTTTATGCTTCTTAAGACAGAAGTGGCAAACTTCATGACATCCATGCAGATGGGCAATGCAGTTATGACTACAGAATCCTACACAAATGCACTCTATAAGCACTTACACAAGTGCATTGATTGTACTATCCCTAACAGAACCCAAGAGGCTATCCTCCAAAAAAAGGAAGCCAATCTGGTGGTCTCCTGCTATAAACAAACTCTACAACAGAAGGAAGAAACTGCTGCAGAAGAGAGTAAAATCCCATGAGTGGAGGAGCTCCCTGATCAGCCTCAGTAAGAAACTGAGATCCCTCATAAAATCCTCCAAAGCTAGCTATGAAAACAAGATTGCCACTGATTCTAAGGACAACCATAAAGTATTCTATAGCTATGTAAAGAATCTCAATGGCAACACTCAGGTCTGCTCTGAGCTTCAGCACAATGGCATGAAAATTACAGAACCAACTGATATCGCCAACATCCCGGCTGACAGGTTCTTTGCTAACTTTACCCACCTCTCACCCACTAAAGGACCCATATCTATACTGGAAGAATACAGAGCCCCTGCAATCACAACTGCACAGGTAAAAACTGCATTCTATAAAGCCAAGAACACATCTTCAATGGGACCAGACAACATCTTAGGTTGCATTCTACATGAACTTCAGAATGAACTGGCCCACCACCTAAGCACCATGTTCAGTCATAGCCTCACGTCAGGCTTTGTACCCACCGAATGGTGCACAGCAACAGTTATACCACTCCACAAAGGGGGAGCCACCATGGACCATTGCCCTATTAGCCTGATGAGCCTGGTCTGCAAGGCCATGGAATGGATCATCATGGAACTCATAAAAAGACATAGGTAACCTACAAACTCTGGACCCCACCCAGTTCGGGTTTCTGAAGGGCAGATCATGCCTCCTGAACCTGACTGACTTCTTTGAAACAGTCACCAAAGCCGTAGACGAGGGTAAGGCAAGTCACACAGCGTATCTTGATCTTGCCAAGGCTTTCAATACCATCCCCCATTCCGGAATTATAGATAAACTCACAAAACTGGGTATAAATCCATACATCACAAATGGGTTGCCAACTGGCTCACTGACAGAACCCACACTGTAAAAGTTGCAGACTCCAAATCTGACTTCAAACCAGTGACAAGTGGAGTACCACAGGGTTTAGTCCTGGGTCCTCTCCTGTTTGGTATCTCCTTCTCTGAAGTAAGGGCTAACACAGGGGGCCTCTGGCTAATGAAGTTCACAGATGACTGCAAACTGGGTGCCATAGTCGAGTCCCCAAACAATGTGGACATCCTACAGAAGGAACTCACTGAGACAGATGCCTGGTGTCAGAGCCTTGCCCTCAAGCTAAATGCCAAAAAGTGCATTGTCATCCCCTTTGGTAAAAACTCTGTTCCCATGAACTAATACATAGGCGGCAGTCCACTTAACACCGAAGGTGTGATAAGAGACCTTGGGACTCAGGTGGACAGTAGTCTCTCCTTTGATAATCACATTGCCACAGTAGTCAGGAAATCCTTCTATGTGGCACACCTCATCATGAAAGATTCTCATCCAGGAAAGAGAGATCATTGTTCCCCTCTACTTGGTTCTCATTAGACCCATTACTGAGTACAATGCTCCTTTTGGAATGTACCTCACAAGACATCTGCAACAGCTGGAAAGACCACAGAGGTACCTCACAAAGAGGATTACAGACCTCAAACAGATGTCCTATGCTGACCTTCTCAAAAAACTCCAGCTTTACTCTGTAGCATATTGCCTAATCTGAGGTGATCTCTGCCTAACATACAAAGCTATGTCAAACCCAGAACTGTTGGACATGCTACACCGAAAGAAATCCCAATCCCTCTGGGATACACGCTCTAGGGACCTAAACCTTGTCACCACAATAAATAGAGCATGCTGGAGGGATAGATTCCTGTCCCAGAGACTTCCTATACTCTGGAACAAGCTACCCATCTATGTTAAGCAAAGTTCCTCATTAGCACTCTTCAAGAAAAGTCTTGATGCATGGATGGGAATTAGGAAATTCACCCTGGGGATCACTTCTGTGGCTCTGCTTGACAGGAGCACAGGGAAATAACTTTCTTGGGTGGCGAAAGCCAAGGAACCTTGTTGGATAGCCTTACATAAGCCCTAGGGCTGATAGTCTTGTACCTGCCTATGAACCTATGAACCTATGTGTGCTGTTTTCCATAAGTTAGGGATACAGGATTCTGTTATTGATCTATTAACAAGAATGCTGAGTGGGTATGCAGTTGTATTAGCTGCTAGATTTAGGTATTCCAAAGCAAGGTTGTTGGCTGAGGAGGAACAAGGTTTTAGTTTATGTAAAAGCTTTTTTATGAGAGTTATAAAAATTGGTCAAAATGTAAGGTATGTGGAGTTGTCTATATGCATTCTAGAGAGTTTGCAGTTTGGTGGGTTTTATGAAAGAGGTGTGCTAGGGTCTACGGTAGGGTATGTTATTGGGGTATGTCTGAGGTGAGTTTCAGGATAAGCTGGCCATGTATTCCATGAAGTATGTATTGAAAAAGGTAACTGTTTGAAAAGGGGGACTGTCTGGGTATGGGGTGAGATCCTTTTTTGTACCTGGGTTGATGAGACAGGATATGGAAGACCAGAAGTTTTTACAGTTATTTTTTGGCTATCTTGTAGGTGAGTATAATAAGATGTTTTATTTCTGTTAACTTATTTCTTGACTTGGTTTCATAACTGTCTGAATAGTTGCCAATTTTTGTCATTTTTATTCTTTTGCCAGTTAATCCAGGCTTTGTCTGTGTCTTTCATAAGTAGTTTGCATTGGTTGGTGAACGATGGGGTATGGTTGTTTTTAATTCCTTTTGTACACTGTGGGGCTAATGTGTTAGGAATATTTAGAAATGCTGCATTGAAGTATTCAACTGCATCATTTAGGAGAATATTTTTAAGATAGACCAGATAATTGCTTTCAGATCTTCAATGAAAGACTCTTTGGAGAAAGTAGAGAGATTATGGGTAGTTTTGAGTTTATGTTCCTTTGTTAGTTGTGCAATATTCCTATGGGTATAAGCTGGCAGATGGTCACTTAGTGTATCAGGGAGGATACCAGAGGATGTAAAATTAGATGGGTTGGTAACCAGAATCCAGTCCAGGACAGATTGTTGGGAGTTGTTTGTGCCATATCTTGTTGGTGTATTAATAAGTTCAGTGACTCCAAAGAGGTTCATGCTGTTGATTCCAGAATTTGCAGATAATGACTGCCAATCAATGTTTATATCACCCGGGAGGATCACTTTATTTGTTACTGTATCTGCTATCCAGGACAGTATGTTTTCAAGTATTTGAATGTTCTGCCCTATATATATATATATATATATATATATACAGTAGCACAGCATTAGAATTTCTGCTTTCCAAATTCTGGGATTGTGCCTGCAAAAGGAGTTGCTGTGAGCATATTTGTGAATATTATAGGTATTCCACCTGCTTTTTATGTGTTCTATTGAGCCTAATAATATTATAACTGGGGGTAGTACTTCAGTATTTTTTATTTCAGGTTTTAGCCTTGTTTCTGTTGTGACTAGGATATCTGGGTTGTGTCAAGTCATCCAGGCATGAAAATATGTGTTTTTGTTGCATATGCTTCTAAGTATTGAAGTGACGATTTTTAAACTTTTAGGATTTATTCTTTTTCGGGTTTGGTTAGGACCTGGGTTGGGGTGGATGTCACCACATTGTTGTATGGTTGAGAAAGATGGCTTGTTTATTATAGCATTTTTTGCAGAGATGGGTAGAAGTATTACCTTGAAATTGGGAATGGCACTTTTTAGTATTTTTGGGTTGCAATAGTGGAATGGAATTATGGGAAATAAGCTTTAAGAGATTTTTGACTAGCTAGTGGGAAGATGGTTGATAGGTGAGGATGAAGTAAAGGCAGAGGTGCACTTATTTATTATTACTACTGGTGAGGATGTTAGAAATGAGAGGAAGAAGATGAATAAGGTGATGCAGGAGTGTTGTAAAAATCATATAGTATGGTGAAGTGAGTTAATGAGCAGCTATAATCATGTAGAGAATAGGCAGGTTTTGATGGGGAGGGAACAGAGTGAGATTTGTGAAGGAATTTAGAGCAGAAGTGGATGAGGATGGTATAATGAGAAAAGTCTGTGATTGGATAGTGCAGTTAGGTACAGGATAGGAGGATGAGTAGAGGAGGTGGAGTAACAGAGGTATAAGTTTAGATGTGATGGGTGTGCATGGGAATTGGGATTAGTGTAGGGGAGCAGAGTAGGGATGAATAGAGCGGGCTAGTCCATGGTGGAGTAAATACCAGGAAAATGATCTGTAAAACTGCAGCAAGACAAGATGTGAAACAAGTCCTGATAACTTTAAAGGCAGTAGCATAAGTTGCTAGACTATTGTTAAAACACACCTAAGTTAACTGCAACAGACAGTTCTGAGGTGAGTTTGAATTGAAATGAGGCTATAGTAGCTGGAGAACAAATGAGATGAGGAGAGGGACAATCAGGTACTTCATTACTTTTGCAGCAGGAATTATCAAAGATACTATGTGCTCAGTACACTGAAAGAGAAGACAGAAAGAGATTAAAATAATTAGGATTGTTTGGTGGTTGAACTGGGTAGATAAAGTACTATTCATCTAGACTCTGCTGCATTAAGCAGTGCTTGGCCAATGTAAGTAGTGCACTATACTTCACAGTTGTACATTTGTGCTTAACAGCCTTAAAACTGGAGAGTAAGGCAGTTAACAGGAGATACGTCTAGGTATGCAAGTTTGGGATTACTAAAATGGAAGAATCCATGGTTTAGAAGGGCTGATGGAAAATAAAGTAGCTAACAAGAGGTAAGTGTTGGTATGCAAGTTGGGATTATTGTGATGGTGGTTTCCAGATTATAGAAGGACAGGCACAACACCTATCTCAGGTAGTTCCCATTCTTTGCTACATGGCATACAGTCTGTAAATGTGGCATTTAAGAACTTTAGAATAAGCAACTTGAATTTTAACAGATATGAAAAAATAGGGAATAGTCCAACTCTTTTCCCAAACAGAACTCTCTCGCATTATTAACAGAAGAGTAGACTAACCAGTAACTGTGCTGTTCATAAAACATAAAATCGATACTATATAGAAGCATGCTAATATATATGCTAGAGATTAGCAGCAAAGAAGAAAATAAGACTTAACCAGTTGGCAGCACAATAGAAACTTACTTGCTGTAACTGTGCAGTTCATAAAGCAAACAATTAGGTGTTTTCACTAAATCCTGGAGCAATGCTGAAGTAGTGTTGTCGCCTCACAGTTAGACGTTGCCCGTTTGATTCTCAGTTAGAGTGTCTTCTCTGTGGCGACATGCGTGAACGGGCATTCCTTCATTGAAGGTTGTGCGTTAGGCCCGGCAAGCCAGCACGTAAAACTCTATTGCCAATCATTAGCGGACCGGAGTTCCGCTGTGGCGACCCCTAACCAGGAAAAGCCGAAAGACACAAACAAACTGAATCCTGGAGCAAAAAGCCAGTAGAAACTTGTTGATAACTTTGCTAGACATTAACAGCAGAAAGAAAATACTTAGCCAGTTTGTAACACAGTAGAAGCTTATTTGTACTTGTTTCAAGTACAAAGTTGAACCAGAATAAAATAATATAAAGGTTCTGTTAAGAAATTAAAAAGAAAAATGCAATGTACGTTGTTGGAGAGTGAAATAGCTGGAGAAAGTTCATTTCACATAGGTTACAGGGTAGAAAAGTGATTTTGATTTTGGAGCCAGAAAGGGTAAAGTAGTTGGAGAACAACTGAAGTGAGGGGAAGGCCAATCAGATAATTCAATGGAATGCAGTTACTCCCCACCCCACCTCTGACGGTTTTCCACCAAAAACAATCAATGAGGTAGAATGCTTCTGGATGGAAAATCAAGGCCTTTGAAATCTAACTACTTGAAGGACAATGTTGTAGTGTACTGGCTCATCGACCATTTTGTGCAAGAATGGGCGTGGCCAAAGTGATTGGCAGGACTAATGCCTGTGATGGGGTATGCAAATGATGAATGATTGGCATGCCATGCAAATTTTGCCAATGACATCATGCATGCACTGATTGTCAATTAGTTTCTTACAGCAGGAGTATTCATTGTATAGTCTTTGTTTATTCTCTTCCTCAATGCAGTGCGATCTCAGAGGTGGTATATTGAAGAAGGGCGGTGTGGGAGTGCAACCCCCCACTAGGGGGGTGCAAGGGGATATGCCCCCATGCAAAAGCAAAGGCAAAACAGTAACATAACGATACACATCACCTGTACTGATAACACATAACTTAGAAATTGTGTTTAAATACCTACAAGGTATATTTTCAAATCTTTTCCTGAACTTAGAAATTTTGTTGAAATACCTATAAAGTACATTTGCAAATCTTTTCCTGAACTTTATAGATATGGTTTCCGAGAATATCCAATTATGCATGCATGTGCTTCCTTATCAGGATGAATATTCATGCGAATGAGAACCACATCATATTGGTTATTCATGAGTACAGAAAAATGTCAACCATTTGGGGCGGGGTTTGGGCGGCGCTTGGTACTGCCCATCTGGTGAGGCAGTACACTACAACATCGCCACTTGAAGTGAGTCACAGCATTTTAATTTTATTGTTATGGGCTTTATTTGCTTTTTCCAGGGAAATTTAACACTGTTAGAGTAAAATATGCTAAAGTGTTAATTTAGCTTCACCTTAAGCAGTATAAAGCCTGTGGGGGGTGTCCCTCCAGCAGATTCAACACTACAGTACAGATAACACTGATGCAGAAGTGAGGGAAAGCAAGATATTTCTTTAAGTTTAATTTTATTTTTGGAAACTGCCTTACATAGGTTTCAACTGAAGCTATTTCTCCTTTTATGGTTTTGCAGCCGGAGTGAAATTCAGCTGTAGAAGTTCCTTTGATAGTGAGATTGTCCTAGCTTTTGCAGCAGGAATTGTGAAAGATACCATGTGCTCTGTACAATAGATTTTAACTGAAGGTGTTTCTCCTTGGTGCTTTTGTAACTGGAGTATAATTCAGTTGTAGAAGTTTCATTGGTGGTGAGATTGTCTTAACTTTTGCAGCAGGAATTGTCAGAGATACTATGTGCTCAGTATACCTACTGCAGAGTGAAGCAGCTGGACGGAGTTGATTTCATGATTCATGGGGTAGAAAAATTATCTTTACTCCCAAATATGCCAACATTACTCTCAAATGTGGCAACTGATTCAACTAAAATGCACATATCCCAACAAGTTGTGCAGGAAGTTCATAACTGATTCACACAACTTTTTTTCTTTAGAGAATTTATTTTGTAACCAACTGATTCACTTAATTCCTGAAGATCCTGAAATACTGAATTTAGATAGAATCTAAATCAGACAAATACATTATAAGATCACCAGTAATGAAATCTTAAAGGACAGCCCTTTCAGCATCAATTGTTTGTTTCTTTATTTATTCATTCATTCATTTAGCATTTGATTACCAGGAATTTCCACATGGACCACAAGGTGTTTCTTCAACGGAAGCCAGGGGAGAAAAACTCTTCAATATTACAGTGTTGCAAAGATATAATTACATGAAAAGAAATGTACAGTATAACGGGTCTATATTAGAACATCGAAGTTTCAAAACTTTGAATGTTCTAATATCGACCCCTATTCAGCGAAAGCTGAAAACATCGAACATACAGAACAGCGAATTATTTCCTAGGGAAAAAATTTGCTGTTCCAAAATACATACACACAATACAAGCACACCAAGCAAACAGCAATCCACACACATACACCTAAAATCTTACACCTAACCCTACACTAAACTATACATACACCACTAACTATCCACTTACCTTAACCCAAACCCTAACCCTAAGGTCCATCACTATTGCACACACACCTCACCCGTGCCCTAACCCTAACTCACCTATCCCACCCTAACCCTCATGTCCACACAATCGCACACTTACCTGATCTATGCCCTAACCCTAACTCACCTAACCCACCTTAACTCTCACGTCCACACAATCGCATACATACCTAACCCACGCCCTAACCCTAACTCACCTAACCGGCCCTAACCCTTATGTCCACACAATCGCACACATACCTAACCTGCACCCTAACCCTAACTAACCTAACCTGCACTCAATCGCACACTTACCTGAACCAGACCCATAACTTTCCACCACAGCGCTGAAAATACCGAAGCAACAGAAACAGACAACCAAATTCTTTCCCTAAGAAAAAATTTGGTTTTCTGTTGCTTTGATATTTTCAGCATTCGCTGAATAGGGGTCGATATTAGAACATTCTAAGTTCTCAAATTTTGATGTTCTAATATAGACCCCAGTAACATAAAAACACATAAGCTGAAATGTACAGGTATGGCCCATAAATATGAAAATACCATTCTAAATGTAGAAATAGTATTTGTACAATGCTGCAAAGCATACAGTTCAAATATTTATAGTTCAGCCAGGGACAAACAAAGTATGTACTTGATCTTCTAAATATCACTTTGGCAATTCTGTATATTTCCAGTAGCAGAAATGCTGTTTGGTTTAATGAGGTAAGGATTTTGCACAATGGAATTCCTTGAAAGGCTTTCTTATGATGAAAAAAATTAGACCGTGAATAAAATAAGACATCTGTGTGGGATATAAGGATGAGATTAGATCTCAGATTGTCGATATTTAGCACAATAGGTTTCACAGATGAGAATAACTGGTGTTTGACTTACTGTTATATTCTGTTAATGCTATGTATTTGCACATTGGGTGGGAAGGCAGAAATCTATTTTGCTGTTGAGGAAACAGGTCCTCAAGTTACATTTGAAGATCTTTAGGTTTTTGTCTTATGATCACTGGCATACAGCTCCAGAATTTAGTGACACTGTCAGAATACAGGGTTTTGACATATTTATTGTTTAATTTATGAGCTTGGGCTAGGAATTTATCCAGTGATTTTAGAGATCTGAGTGAAGACTACCAATTAATTATGGCATTTAAATTTAGACATTTATCTGGATGGAAAAGGATGTGCTAGTTTGAATTGGTTGTAGTTTAAGAAGTTCAGGGGGTGTATATTACATTACTGAACTTTTAAAAGTTCGAACATCATATAGTTGACACCATATGATCAAACTTTTAAAAGTTTAAATGTTTCAACGGGGATCTCCGTACAGTGCAAAATGGGAAGATTTGCTTTTCCTGCACTGTAGTGCGATCTTGGAGTTAGTATATTTAAAGAGCGGGAGGTGTGGGGGGCACAGCCCCCCAGGTGGGGGGTGCAGGGGGGCTTTCTCCACTGCTTAAAATAGTCAGGTAGGTTTTTTTCTGTTGTTTATTTTTTTTTTCAGCTTTTCAAACTTTTCAAAGTTCGATCATATGGCTTCGACCATATGATGTTCAAACTTTTAAAAGTTTGATAACGTAATATACACCCAGTTCAGGAATTCTCTCCATTTTAGTCAAGAGAGAGATATGCAATAAAGAGTTTTTGTTACATAGGTTAGTTGCAAATTTTACTATTTTGTTATATCACTGTTCCAATTTTGGCAAAAGGGAAGAGTTAATATTAATTAAAACTGGTGAGGTGTATGTGATAATTGGTAGAATAAATGAAATAGGCTGCTGTTTTTCTAGAGTACACGGTGCGATAGGGAGATGTTTTATAGAAGAAACCTAGATTAACGTGGGTCTTTTGATCACATTCTGAATACATAATCAAATGTTAGAGCATCTCTAGTGTGGTATTTTGTACAGATGATATTCTGAACAGGTTTCTTTGGTTGTTGTAAGATTTGGGTAGAAAGAGCAGGACATTGGTTTTAATTGGATTCATGAGTAGTTGAGAAATTAAAGTTGTATACATAATGAATGACTGAACCTTGATGTTTTGTTTTATGGAGTCTGTTTAAAAAATGTTAGAGTAGAGAGCCTAGAAGTGAGCCTTGGGGTGCAACAATGGTATTCACTAAGAGGGTTGGTTCAATGCTAACAGCTAACTATTGAGCCAAGCAAGAGTTTGGGCTGACAGATCAAGGTCAGTTAGTGTTTGAAGTAATTTTGAGTGGGAAATAGCATCAAATTCTTTTGAAAAGTCAAGGGAAACTGAAGGGACTAGCCTACCTTCTTTTCTGAGTTGGCTGGTTGGGTTATGGAAGGATATAAGAGCTGCAGTTGTATTATGGCAAGGTGTGAAGCTGTGCTGGATGGGAGAGAGTAGGTTGATTGCTAGAAGAAATGTTAGTATTTGTGAATAAATACATCATTCTAAGAATTTGGTCAGAGGCTATGTATCACTATTGGGCAGCAGTTAGTTCTATTGATTTACCTCATTTCTGCAGTGGAAGAATGAATGTTTTTTTCCACAGAGCTGGAAAACAGGCTTCTGAGATGGACATATTGATGAGTATGGATACAGGAAGGCAATAGCCTCAATGGCTACCTTGAGATACTTGGCAGGTAGTTGGTCAGCTGACAAGGTCTTAGGTTTCATTTTGGCAACAAGTCTCTGGACTATTTTTGTCAGAACTGGTTCCAGTCTGAATGCCTCTCTGGAATTAGTTGTGAGCCACTGGATATTTATGGAATTGTCAGATTTGTTTTTTTGCAAGATATGTTGCTATATGCATGAAATGAGTGTTACATTTTTGTGCAAGTATAGGGCCAATGTCAGTGGGGAATGGATTTGACTGTGTCACTTTTCCAGATTTCAGAAGTTTGTTTATGGCTGCCCAATAGGATTTGGGATTTGAAAGATGATTATTTTGTAATTTTGATAAATAATTTGATTTTCATTCACTACCTATTTTATAAGGTTTTTCATCTGTCTATAAGTCTGGTAAGGAAGTTGGATTTTGTAATTATGTAGTCTCAATCTTTATACCTTTGTTTCTTGAAGTTTTTGGTATTACTATTCAGCCACAGAGCTGGGTTAGAGTTAACGCATTTCCATCTCAATGGAGCATGGACATCAAGGGTCTTAAGGAAGATGGAATTAAATAATTCAACTGTCTGATCTAACAGCAGGATTTCTAAAGAGGGCTAGTTAATACGTTGAAGAATTTGTTAATTTTTTTACTCCTAACTAACTTATGTGATATTTTGGAGGGTTTATCCCAGCAGTGAATAACAAAGGCAAGATCATAATCACTTAAGGAGTCTGGAAGGGTGATAGTATTAGAGATTTATTTGGGGAGAATTGGTCATTACCCAGTCCGGGGCTGTTTCTGGATTGGTACTTTTTTGTTAAAATGCAGTGGATAAAATTATCAGCTGGGTGAGATTGTACATGTTGGTTGCATTTGTGGTTTGATTCAATGTTGTCCAGTTATGGTTGAAATCACCTATTATAATGGTTTCCTGAAGGATATTTATGTGGCCCAGGATGAAACTTTTTCCTATTATGGCAGATGTGTTTTTGGTGGTATGCAGGATGCAATTAAACGGTTCTACCTGACTTCGTCGACAGCGCAGAAGACCGACATCGGAATCCGGAGCTCCAGAAGATCGAAAAGAAAGAAGAAGACCTGCGATAAATGAAAAGGGTAGAAAATCGAGACAAGGCAGACCCGACACGGATGACAACACAAAATAGGGGATGCAGGATGGGCTGGGGAAGAAAGTGTGTGTGAGTGTAGTAGACGGACGTTACGGGCAGGTAAGGAGGCAGGTAAGGTAAATGGGGATAGGGGTGGGGTGTGGGGAGGGGGTGGTTAAGTGTAGGGGGGTTAGGAGTGGGGTGTTAGGAGCCGATAGTAGGGTTATGAGTTAGAGGGAGTTAGGGTTAGAGGGTTAGGGAGTTAGGGTTGAGAGAGGTTGAGTTTAGTTAGGAGTTAGGGGTTAGGAGGAGTTAGGAGGGGATGGTAGATAGATGGTAGGTTAGGTTAGGGGAGTCTTGTTAGGATAGTGGTGTTAGGGTTAGTGTGGGTGGTGATGTTGTGTTGTGTGTGTTTTTTTGTTGTAATTGTTGTTATTGTGGTGGTTTGTGTGTGGGGGATGTGTTTGTTGTGGTGTGGTTGTTATTGTGGTATGGTGTGCAGTGTATGGGGTTTCGTGTTTGTGTACCGTCGGTTTATGGTTGTGGTTGTGTGTTGTGGTTTCGTCAATATGTGGTACCAATTAAACACATAGATTTCTTTGAACTTAGCTTTAATAGGACGACTAATATTTCTGCTTCATCAAATTTAGGCAGCGCGTTAGGATACAGGGACAATTCAAATGCATTAGCATATCTTATAGCTACCCCACCTCTTTGTCTATCCAATAAATATTATATCCAGGGGGTTTAATTTCTTCATCTCTGAAATTCGGTTGGAGTCAGGTTTCAGTTACTGAATCAATGTAATGAATGGACATCCGTGTATGGAATTTTAATATTTTACTGGAAAGACTATGAGCCCCTACACTGGTGAGTTTAACTCAAGGAGAATCAATAGAGGTGGGAAAGGTTTATTGGGGGTAGCAAGTTGGCTGTCTTCAAGTGGAATACTTGAGGGATGGTGGGTTGCTTGGATGATGTTTGGTGTAGAGAGATGAGGATTTGAATGTATATTGCTACAGAGTATTAGTGAAGTGGAGGAATTAATCGTCTTTGTGATTAAGTTTTGTTTATCTGGCAGAGGAAGAGTCTTGACAGGGCTGGACACATTGTTTTTATGTTTGATGTTTTTATAAGTAAGTGGTGGACAGATTTTATAGTCAATTGCTCAAATGTTGAATTGGTTGGAACCTGTCTTGCTTTAGTGGGAATGAATCTGCTGATTGCTGTAAAGGCTAAAGCTGGATGACAGTAGGAGTGAATAATGGAAAGGAAATATACTTAGATAATAGATGAGGATGAAAATAGCTGTGGTATCATATTAATATGGCTAAAAATTAAGGCAGTGAAGAGGAACTGGTTTATTTGGAAAAAGAAATGTGGATTATATAGGTTTTGATGTGTGGGATGTCTAGTGCTATATAGTGAGGTGATTAAATAGTAAGTCGGAAATGTAGGTAGATATGAAATAGTGAGCAAATAGGGGAGATGTGGATGTGCTGCTAAAACGTGATAGGATTTACAAAATAGCTAAATGTAGGAAGCATTCAGCTATGTAGGGTTTGGTGATGAAGAATGTCTGTATGGTGAAATGAGGCATATTGGTATGGAATAACAGGCCTAGGATGACTTACTGTGAGGCGTTGATGAGCATATAAAATATGGCAGAGGGAGGTAGGAATTAGTAATGTAGATGGGAAGCACAGCAAGGTAATGACAGTGAATCCATGGGGAGAAGTTGTGTTTCAAGGCAAGATAGCTGGAGGAGAGGTTGATAAGGTTAATCTTGAGACTAAAATGTATTAATACAGGCTGGCAGACATGAGAAATGTTATCTTAGGTGATAGTGATAATAAGGACCTGGTTAGAGATTTTGTGGTTGGTGAGGAAAAGGGATTGGATGATGAGGTCCTGATGTGTATCAACTGGAGTAGCTGGATGGGTATAGATTAACTGATATGAGGTGGGTGGGAATGAGGGTAGAGTAAAGAGTGTAGTGAAACCATCAGTAGGACAGATGAGTGAAGTGGGACGACACTCTAATTGTTTAACTATAAAAACATAATCTATAAAGTATGCATCTGCATCAAGTACCCCTAAAAAAGAGTCATCCTCAACCTAGTTGCCAAGGTCTCTAAATAAAAGCTAAATGAAAGACTTGAAAGCAGACATCCTTGCTTTAGTCCTCTCTTTGAAATAAAGGGAAAGATAATCTAGTTTCTGTCTTTATCTTGTCTACAGAGTATTCATAAAAGCCTAAATAAAATTTACAAACTGAGTGGGAACCCCATGCAAATCAGAGGTTAATATAAACTCCAGCTAATGGGACTGAATGGCTTCTCTACTTCTAGGTGGTTAAAAGAAATCAGCCCAACTTATAAGCATCATCTCTATTAAGTTATTAAAAATGGTCTTACCAGGTATACAGCCCATTTGATCCTAATATATCATGGATGTGCAGACTCTTTTCAGTCTTTTTGACAATAGAATTGTAATAGCTTGTGACCTAGATAATTTTTGAGTTTGGTTTTATGCTGAGTTACCAAGGACTTGTGCCTACACAATCCAGCAAAATAGGTAATAAAGTATTCAGTAATATCCCCATGTATCTTTATAATTCTACCAACATTGTCCTTGATGTTGGAAATAATCCTCTCAACTGACTACTGCCTCGGTTCAGTGCAAGAAACCTCTGATTTGTAAGGGTAAATTTAAAATTGATGAGCCTGAGGCTCTCAAGCAAGACCCATCTTAATAGTCCCATCTTAAAGTCTAACACTTGATTAATCTTGTCCTAGAATTCTGTACTTGTATTTTCACTCTTGGAAACTAGTTAACCAATCTATCATTCACATGCAGGAGTTTTTGCTTTAAAATACTCCTTAACCTATTTTAATGTAATCAGAAAGCAAATTTGTAGGATCCATATCCTAACAGATAGCCCGTCCCTGTTCCTCTATTGCCATCAAACCTTGCCAAGTGGTATAAAGTATATCAATTTAACCTACAAAATATTCAGTCCTTGTAGAGTATAGTTTTTAAATTTCCAGTGTCTTTCAGAGGAGAAATTCCTCACCCACTTTCAAACACAATGTGGCATGAACAGACCAAGTTATAGAGAGTGTCTAGACCATGGCAGTCCAACCTTTTTAGTTCAGGGGCCACTTTCCATCTTTGGCAAGGTCTGGGGGGCCACATTACTATAACTGAAGATACTTCTGCTTTGTATGCCCCTGCACAAAGGTGCGCCTTATCCTCAATACAAAAACAAATGACAGCACTGGATTCAGATTCATTTTTTGCATTCTGTCATGAAAACTATACTAGCACCTAACAAGATAACATTAAACAAATAGTATCCTTGCTATAATAGTGCATATGTAAAGGTGCAAACAGACATGAAATCACTTTACAAGTATCCTATTGGTATAAATAAACGACTGTATCCTTGCCACAACACTGCAAACGTAATGGTGCAAATATGCATGAAAGTACTTCAAGTTATGCCATAACTGTTGAAATCAAGATGTGTCAGAGGGCAAAAGTAAAATAAGGTTTCAGTTGTGACATAACAAAATCAGTTAATGTGATTTCTGACAATGCTTGTTCTTGCACAAGTGGTTTGCATTTGCACCGACTGTTAAACTGGCAATATGGAGTGCATGTGCCATGTGTGCATCACTGATAACAGGTCATGGTTTACTTTTCATACTATTCATTCTTGAAAAGAATTGTTCACAGCAGTATGTACTGCCAAAAAATGCAGTATATTCCATAGCATTTCCCATGACACTTGGATAAGGTTCTGTAGAAACATAATTACTGTAGAAATTCAAGAGACTGTTCTCTGTGAATGCTCTCTTTAAGTCATTACTGTTGTGAAGCTCAAAAAAATCTCAGCTGCATGTTAACAGGAACAGTGCAGGGATCAACTGCAAAAAAGTCTTCAAAGTTCTTCATCTCATTATAGTGTTTACGAAGTCCTCAAATCTATGTTTGCATTCTTGAACAAGCTTGGATAGTAAGTCATTTTGTTTAGTTGAGTGTATCAGCAGGACTTGAGAAATGAAACACATTCTGTTTTGACAAATATATCTGCAGCAGTTCAAGCCCTTGAATGAATATAGTTACGTTTGTACAGTCTGTTAACTAATTGATCCCTCATCTGTAGTTTCATAATAAAGTCTTTCAACAAACTTATGATGTCTATAAGAAAAGCCAGGTCATTTAACCAAAGATCATCTTCTAGGAACATGGCATCTTTTCCCTTATCAGCCGTGAAGTATTTTATTTCTTCATGCAATAACCAAATGGCATATTTTCCTTTATCAGCCACGACGGATTTTATTTCCTTATGCAATAACCAAAACTTGCCTAGTAATGTTGCCTTACTCAACCACCAAACTTGACAGAAGTTAATCACATCATCACACTGTGCACCTTCTTCAGGACAGGCCTGTGATTCAGACCCTTTGATTTTATAAAGTTAACAGTTAAAATGCTCTTTTCTGTGAGTTCTTTCATTTGAGTGTTTTGGCATACAGGTTTTCTTGATATATTATGCAGTGATGTGCCATGAGTTCCTGTGACACTGACTTTGTTCGTAAAGTTACAAATGCATTTTGTTTCCACGTCATGGATGGAGCCCCATCAGTTGTAACCCATCAGAGTTTTGCTTCACTGAGACTCAGTTTATCCAATACCTGTTTCACTTGCTCAAAAATGTTCTTTCCTGTTGTTGTGCCTTTGATTGCACAAACATCAACCAGTTCTTCCAGTACATCAAAAACCTGATGACTCGTCAAACATATACAGCCAGATGAGCAGTGTCCTCCCATCAGTACTTTCATCAAGTGCCGAGCTGAAGAACTGACAATGCTGTAGTCTTCTACAAAAGATTATCTTTGTTTGCAGACATGTCCACCACTCATCTAGCAAGGGTCTGAAGTGACAGGCTCAGATTTCCCACTGTAATTTTTTTCTCTGGACAGCCCTCACCTGCAAATATTCTACAGCAGTCCTTGACAAATTCTCCATATGAAAATGGCTTCCCTCTTTTTGCAATTAGTTCTGCTATCAAATAACTGACTTTCATTAGATTTTCACTACCTTGACTTGCGACTTTGAAATGTGACTGCTGTCTGTTAATAGCTTGCTTCAGGGCCTTTACTCTGTCAGCCCTCAGTTGTCTAGTGATGCTGTCAAATTTAGCTGCCTGTTTTGCAGTGTAATTATGCTTTATGATGTACTCCTTGCACGCAACTATAGTTTCCTGACAAATTAAACACAAAATGGCACCATGCTGTTTAATGATGAAATACTCCTCAAACCATGAGCTTTTGAAAACAGCCTTCACTGTCAATCTTTCTTCTCTCAACAGCGGACATCATTTTAACAAGTATCTGTTAGGGATAAGAATCAAGAGAGACATAAGGCAAGCTGGCCAACTTCTTTCCATCCAAGGTGGTTCTCCAAAAGTAGTCTGAAGTAACATTTTGAAAATCTGCACATAATCCAGAATTAACCACACAAAGGCCCTTAGCATTAAGGGTACTAACGCTACTCTAACTCCCTGACAAAATCCCGCATGTTGCTCACCCAACAAGACATTAAGGAGTATATCCCTGCAAAAAAAAAAAGAAAAAAGTGTAGTTGCCAAGTACACTATTGTTGCTTGACATGAATATGAGAATTCCAAGGTAATTCCATTGCTGCTCAGTTATGCCTTACAGACCACATCCTATGTGCTTTAATTGGTAATTAAACTTTTACTATTTCAACCAATGCAGTCTGTTTGTGTCTTTCGGCTTTTCCCGGTTAGGGGTTGCCACAGCGAAACTCTGGTCCACTAATGATTGGCAGTTGACTTTTACGTACTGGCCTGATGCACAACCTTCAACAAAGGTACACCCATTCACACATGTCTCCACACAGAAGACGCTCTAGCTGAGAATCGAACCGGACAGTGTCTTACTGTGAGGCGACAACGCTACCGCAGCACCACCACTGCAGTCTAATTAGCACAAAAACCTTACCAGATGAGTAAGCAATGAAGAGACATCATTAATGGATGTGTAGTCTTTTCTACTGCAACAGGTTTGGAGCAAGACTAGAACCCTGAAATTGCATTATATTCTCACATAAACCATACAGAATGACTGCAGGTGGAATGCTCAAAATGTTCAGGCCCGGAAAACAGAACCATACAAATCACCACATAATTACTGCAGGCCCACATAGTGAAGATTTGAGACTAAGTGAACCCCACCAGTACTTCATTCACTTACTGTTTTTCAACCCAAAAGACATCAACACCACTGCAGGCAGAAAATGGAAGGATCACTGTAGAAGAACTGAAGAAATAATGTCACCATTTGATAATACAATGTGTTTCAGCACAGAAGGTGGCAAGACTGAACACTAGTTCAACTGCAGAGGAGGAGTCACTCTCAAATAATCTCCACACCGCTACTCAGTTATGTACAGCAAGTGTAACAGCATTCCTAGCACACTGCTCAGAAATGCATGCCATCAGAATGACTTGCCAAAGTGGTAATGAGTAATACGTCTCAACCTCTTAGTACAACAAATCTGGACAAAGCCCAACAAAATGGGGGACAAAGGCCCAAAAACAGGCATATTTTTTTAATATTGCTTTTATAAACTTAGAAAGCTACTACAGTAACAGAGTTTGTTTTAACATAGATTTTATGAAGGATTTGAAGTCTGAAACTCAAATGTATGTCATTATTTAGTGACTTCAGTCCTCAGATCATCCCAGTAATTTGCCAGAAAACCTCAAATTTTATGAGGAAGACACCAAAAAATCTGGACATTATGTGAAAATCTGGACAGTTGAGAGGTATGTTAAATGAGTGCATTGAGTAAACTAGTTTTACAAATAATTCATATGCATATAAATGCAGGGAAATCTAAAATATGCATGATATATAAGCACGTGCACTTAACACATACACACCAATCAAAGAATTATGTACAGATTTAACCCCCCCCACATCAAATACAGTAGGTTACTCAACACAAACATATTAAAAGAGGAAATATGTCTGTCAAATATGCAATTGATGCACACACAGTATGAATACACACCAATTCATTACGCACAGATTCAAGCTTCCCCCACCAAATAAATCAGGTTACTTTTCAATAGGTAGTTCACAATGTTTTTTTTTCTCTTAAAATGAAAAGTGATGCAAGCTTAGATGTCAAAACAGGCTGGTTCAAGCTGTACTCTGCAAAGTCACAGATATAACACCCCCAACCCACTCTCTTTTGAAAATTTTCAGAAATTCATCAGAGAATCCCAGATTGTACAAGAGGAAGACAAAATGTGGGAAGAAACCTAGAACCACACTTCTGTAGAGCAAGAATTCTGTACAAGGGCAAAACTAATTGGGAGGCTAAGGTGCAAAGAATCAGAGACAGATTTTAAATATTGTTCTTATAAGCTTAGAAAGTTTGTAGAAAACAGGCCCCAAGATTTAGTAAAATCCATGTAGGCACAGTGTAGAGCCTACAAGGAATGTATCCATGTACACAGGCATGGTGCCCCTCAGCAGCGCACCATGCATATTAATGATGATGCTCTGCCAAGGGAGAGCCGAGGAACATGGATATTGAATCAGTGTAGGGAGAGATGTAGAAGCTACCTCTGACTGCAGATGAGTGTGAGGCTTCCTGTAATGCTCCCCGCCACTGTTGCAATGTTGTGAAGTGTGTCAACTGTCTAATAAGTCATTTTTATGATGTATCTGTTATGTTTTGTTAATATATTTTTTTACTGCATGTTTGTGCAGCACAGAGAATGGCAATGTCAGGCTGTGCTCACATATAGACAGCTGACACCTGGCAGACATCCAAAAATAGAAACCAAATGTAATTATCATAATTAAATTATTTTTTTTTCCATTTATGTTTGAGCAGCGTGGTGTGGCCCAGAGCACAGCAGAGCCAAGCGGAGCTCAGACATACATGGCAGACACCTGCCAGACATGTAAAAATAGAAACCAGATGTAATTAATTATTTATTTATAGGTGTGTTCAAGAGCATTTGAGTGGTGTGGCATGGTTCTCAGGAATGCTAACAGGTAGTCTAGTAGTATATGTGAAGGCATAGTAGTTTTTATAGCATTCAACCAACTACATAGGTAGAGTTATGGTCTTATGTGTAGTACGTCCTGGGTTCAAGTCCATAACAGGCAGATACATCTGGAAATTAATGTACTATTTTTGTTTAAATTTATTACAGTATTGTGAATTGTAGGACTGCTACAGTCTGCTAAGCACTACTCATTCATGCTAAACAGTGCATAAACATGCTAACGGCTACCAATGTTTGCACAGTGCTAAGCCTAGCTAAAACCATGGTTCCATGAGTTTTCACACTGCTTGGATTCAGTTAGCTGGTTTGCATGCTGCTAAGTGATGTGGCATTTTTTGAATGTTGCTTAATGATGTGTAAGGGCAAGAAAATGGCCTATATTAAGCCCAATAGGCAGGAATTCTACAACAGTCATTGGAGTTCAATCAACTATTGGTATGGCTGGCAGTGTTGGCGAAGGTGTGCACTTTTGGGAGCAGTCGTGGGGCATTCAGGAGTCCAGGGTCATGGCTGGGTTCCTTATTAAAAACCATGAACCACAGCTGATGCAGGGTGGCTTCCACGGCTCAGAGTGTAAGGCGGAGGCCTGGGACATTTGGCCAGGGAACTCACACAGATGAGCATTTTGATGACCTGAAAAGGAAGAAGAGAAACCCTGGACACCTGGGTCCAGGAAGCTTGAGCTGGGAATGCTCCACAAGTATGTGAGTATTATGTTTTCCTCTGTCTAACCAAAATGCAAGATGAATGTCTGCAAAACTGGTATGCATAATGGTCTGCTTCTCTCCCAACAGCTACAGCTGAGAGGGCTCGCAATGTCGAGTCCCATGCCGGGCTCCTGGCCAGGTTGAGCTGTGAATATGGTAAGTATGGATTTAGTATGCCAACTATAGTGCAATAAGCAAGAAAGAGTAAAGCATTTAGTGCAATAAAATATACACAAGAAAAACTGTACTGCAATAAATGGGCATGTAGAACTGTAGTGCAATAAGTGGGCAATTAGAGCTGTAGAGCTGTACTGCAATAAATGAACAATAAGAACTTATTTCAGTAAAGCATTAGCAATACCAATAACAGTAAGCAAAATGTTGTTCAGCATGATTGTGTTGTCAAAACCATTGCAATAGAGCTGTTTGCATTGATTGCCTATGATAAGGTTTCTGCAGTCAAGTGTCACACTATAATAGCTGTAGCCAGCAAATCTAATGGTCTGGAAACTGTATTGTTTAACTCATAGTATTTGCCAAAGGTGTCTCCAGACCAATATCAGTCACATAATGGTCTCTCTTCCTCAGACATCAGGTAATAGAGGTATATGGGTGAGGTAGCCCAGTCCATAGGCAGATATTTTGTGTGGACTTCACAGATATTTCAAAGCAATAAAAATACATTGTTGATTCTAAACTACAGCTTTTTTCATATATGCAGTATGGTTGTATTCCATGCATGTGTGTTCTACTGTCACTGCAGTCTACTATAACACTCTAATAGTACTAGAATGCCAGAGGAATGTCCTGTAATTTGTATTGCTCAATTCATAGTATAGTGGAAGGTGATCTCCAGGCAAGTATCAGTCACTTAATAGTGAGCAGTGACTCAGTAGCGCAGTCTGTTAAATGGTTTGTATGTAGTACATTTTGCCACATACAGTCATGAGTTAGAATCCAGTGGTTTGTAGCACTAAATTTTCAGTATCAGTCACATAATGCTCACATTTTTCTTCTCCCCAGGAACAAAAGGTATGTGGGTGAGGTAGCCCAATCAGCATTAAGTCATAAATAAAGTTGTGTAATCCCAGTATGGCTGTATCCCTTGCATGTCTGTACTAAGTTGCTGCAGTCAGTTATTACATTATTTGCAGATGTCCTCTGCAGTCACAGCCATTGGGTTCTACTCACATGCCTGCCAACTAAGGCATGATGGCTGTCTAATTTACTTACTGTACACAAACATGCCTCTCAAGTGTCACAATTTCTTGTAATGTAATTTAAACTGCCTAATCTATCTGTCACATGATTAGCAAATAAATTACCTGGAAGGCAATGTATTACGAAATCCATTTACAGAACATCTGGGTAGTTATATAAGTCCACATTATGTGAAACTGTTCCATGTAGTGGTGTACCTGCATTTGTTACTGCTAGGCCCATACTGACCCATGCTAACAGCTTGAGATGTTTGTACGTTCTACATCAGTTATAGGAGAATTATAGTCACTGTACTCAAACCTGACACTACACAGCTGTACAGTATATATTTCAGTGTTTTCAGGGATATAATCTGCAATATCAGTAATGGAATATTTCTCTCTCTCTCTCTCTCCCCACCCCTGATTTCCATTTATTTATTACTGTTATTTATTATTATGATTTAATATTAACATATTTTGTTAAACTATATTTTGGAAAAATGTGTTTCATTAGTGATATGTTTTATTATGATTTAATAATAACATATTTTGTTATACTAACCATATATTGGAAAATGTGGTAGATTATTGCTATGTTTTATGATGCAATATTAACATATTTATTAAATTAACTGTTTTGCTGGCCCTATAGTTTACTTTTTACTGGCATGCTGTTACCATACTAACTGTTATGTTACTTAATGTTGTGCTGCACATGATATGGATTAACATGTATTTGGATGAATAAATATGTTTAATTCTGTTAATGCTAACATTGGTTTGGTTATTATTAACCGTGACTTATTGCTATATGTCATTTACCACAGCACATCAAGTTAGGCCGGTTCCGGCTGATCCCCCTACCTTGCCTCAACTGGCTGTTGCACCAGGTACCAGCACATCTGGAACCGAGACTGGTGGTGCCACCTCTGCTGCCCCTGCACTACCTACAGCATCATATTTAATACCACCCCAGGAGATGGAGCCTAGCCCCCCTCTGGAGCGGTGGCAGAGGGGGAATTGTCACCCATTCGGAGCTGCCATTCTTGGTGTGCAGGATAGTCCACTGTAGCCATGAATGCCACTTTTGCTGGATTGAGGGCATGCTGGCCACGCTAGTGGGGTAGCCTCACCCTTGTGCCCAGCCTCCAGCACAGCCACCCTCGGGGACAGTGTCAACAGCCCCATGGGTGGGGATGTGAGTCACACTACTGACATCTGGAGGCACATGGGACTCAGATTCCACAACACCCTCCCTATCAAAAGTTTTCACCCCCTCATGTGTCACACACCACCCTTGTCTGCTGTCTTGTCTGCTTGCAAATGCAACCTCACCTACCCAACTTACCTCACCCACATGTACCTATGTCGTCCCTTCCCCAACATTCCACTCTCACCTTAAACAAAAAATGGGCACCTGTCCCCCACAAAAAAGACACTTGTCCCCAAAAAAATATCGTCCCATACATAGCTCTCCATTTCGCACACATGCCCATTGGACACACATAATTCAGCCCAACTGGTTTGACAATGCAATTATGTTGTTGTTACCCCTCTCTCTGGGGTTTGAAAATCCAAATTCATCTACAAATTCTGTCAAAGTGTACAGCTGTTGCTGTACAAGAAATGGATAGCTATGGTTCTTTCCTACAACCTTCCTGCACATCCCTCCATGCCTTTCACTATGTTTTTCTCTCTTTGCTTTCCCCCATTTCACCACTTTCTTATTTCCCCTTTTTCTTTTCTTTATATTTTTTAGCACAGAGCTGCGTGACATGCTGCGTTACACAGCTTCATTCAGTTCAGCTAAATACAGCAATAATGACTATCTGTGTTTCTAACATTGTAAGACACATGTACAAAATAAACACCTCTGCCATGTTTCAAACCTGAGCCCCTCACACCTGCAGCACACTGCATTAACCCGCCATGCCAAGCAAATTTTACTTAAAACAGGTGGTTTAAACAAAACATAGTAATTGCCAATTACAGTCATTAGGTGTGTTTCAGTGGAGCTGCACGCCATGCCACACCACACAAACTGGAATAAAAAGTAATGGAAAAAATGGAAGTGTACCTTGAAAACTAAACTAAGGGTAATGCTGCTCAATGCCAGAAGTCTAAATCTCAAAATGCACGCACTCGAGGCCCTTCTCAGTATGGAGAACATCGATGTCTGTGCAGTGACAGAAACCTGGTTCAAGGCTCCTGAGAGCACCCCAGCACTATCAGGTTTTACCTCTTATCATGCGTTCCGGCCCCAAAATCCGGACAATACCAAGAAAGGAGGGGGGGTATCCATATTCATCAAGGACACCCACACCTCAAGACTGGTGGCAACGCACGATGCATCGGAGACCATCCAGGTGCAATTAACCATAGGCAAGACTGCTCTGCAAATTGTAGCATGTTACAGGCCACCCTCACAAACTCAGGAACCTCACATGGCCTTCCTGAAAACACTAGAGGGATAAATGTATCACCAAACACCATCATACTAGGTGACTTCAATTACCCTAATATAGACTGGGAACACTACTCAAGCCCAAACACCCTAGCCCAAAAGTTCCTGGAATTCATAAACTCAAATGCCATGGAACAACTAGTCACCATCCCCACAAGAGGAGAAAACATACTTGATCTCATCATCACGAACATGGGAGCACAATGTTCAACACCGGAAGTATACCCCTCACTGGTGAGATCAGATCACAAACTAATCTCGCTGGAGGTCCTCATCCCACCCCACCTGAAATAAAAAGACCACAGTAAAAACTTCTCAAAGCCGACTTCACACTTCTAAAGACTAATGTGGTCTCCTTTAAGGCCCCGAGCCGGCGGAAAACAGTACTCAAGCGCTGAATCACTTACAAATGCCTTCTACCAGCACATGCAGGACTGCATGGATAAGGCAATCCCAAGCAAAACAAAGACTCTTTGTACCAAAGGCAAGCGTCCAGTCTGGTGGACCCCAGCCATAAACAAACTCTACAACAAAAGGAGGAAGCTACTACAAGATAGAGCAAAATCCTTAAAAGGTAAGACACCCTTGATCACTATAAGTACATACCTAATAGCTCTCATAAAATCATCCAAAGCAACTTTTGAGAGAAATTAGCTAAAGACTCAAAAGACAATCATAAGGCCTTCTTTAGCTATGTTAGAAACCTGGGAGGAAACTCCCAGATATGCTCAGAACTAGTTCAAAATGATGTGAAGATTACTGATCCTACAGACATTGCCAACATACTGGCTGACAGGTTCAGTGCAAACTTCTCCCCCCCCAAAGGAGAGATATCTATACCAAGCGATTGCAGCCCCCCAAACATCTCCAACGCCCAAGTGAGAACTGCTCTCTCCAAAGCAAAAACACAGCATCCATGGGACCTGATGGTGTCCCCGGCTGTGTGCTCCACGAACTCAACGAGGAATTAAACCCACAGCTAGGACAGCTGTTTAATCATAGTCTTACCTCTGGATACGTACCCAGGGAGTGGCGCACTGCAACTGTGGTCCCACTTCACAAAGGCGGTGCCTCCACCGACCCTGGAAATTACCGGCCCATTAGCTTGACAAGCCTTATCTGCAAAGCCATGGAGAGGATCATAATGGACCTCATAAATAAAGACATAGGAAATTTGCAGACTTTGGATCCATCCCAGTTTGGCTTTGTCAAAGGCAGATCATGCCTTCTAAACTTGGTTGACTTTTTGAAACAGTCACCAAAGCCATTGATGAGGAAAGGCAGTCCATACAGCCTACCTCGATCTGGCGAAGGCCTTCGATACAATACCCCACTCGGGTATCATTGAAAAACTCATCAGCTTAAATGTTAACCCATACATCACAAGATGGGTTGCAAACTGGCTGAGTGACAGAACCCACAGGGTCAGAGTTGCTGGCGCCATGTCAGACTCAAAGCCTGTCACAAGTGGTGTACCACAGGGCTCAGTCCTGGGCCCACTCTTGTTTGGCATCTACTTTTCCAGTACAAGCAAACACAGGAGGGTTATGGCTGACAAAGTTTGCAGATGACTGCAAACTGGGCGCCATAGTAGAAAACACATCTGACACAGATATCCTTCAGAAGGGTCTCACAGAAACGGATAACTGGTGCCAGAGCCATGGCCTAAAGTTAAATGCCAAAAATGCATAGTCATACCCTTCGGGAAAAACAAGGTTACCCCTAGCTACCAAATAGGTGGCAATCCACTGAGCACAGAAGAAGTTATCAGGGACCTGGGGACCCAGGTTGATAGTAGTCTGTCATTCGACACCCATGTAGCTAAAGTAGTTAGGAAGACCTTCTACATTGCCCACCTTATCATGAAGGGATTCTCATCTAGATCAAGGGAGGTCATAGTCTCCTATACTCATCACTCATCAGACCAATGATTGAGTACAATGCCCCATTCGAATGTATCTGACCCGACACTTGCAGCAGCTGGAGAGGCCACAAAAGTTCCTTACCAAAAGGATAAAGGGTCTCAAACATCTGTCCTATGCTGCCCGACTGAAAGAACTCCAGCTCTATTCAGTCGCCACGCTTGCTCAGAGGTGACCTTTGCCTAACATACAAGGCCATGCCCAACCCAGATTTGATGAATATGCTTCACCTCAGAAAATCTAGATCCATCAGAGCCACAAGGGCGAGACTTAAACCTCGACACGGCTATTAATAGGACGTGCTGGAGGGATAGATTCATCACCCAAAGACTCCCTATGCTGTGGAATAAAATCCCGGTATATGTGAGGCAGAGCACCTCGCTGGCCTTGTTCAAGAGAAATCTTGACCAATGGATGGGAGATCGCAGATATACCCCAGGGATTACCTCAGTGTCACTGCTCGACAGAGGCACAGCAAAATAATGGGTATAGTTCCCCATACTAAAGGGGTGGCGTAAGCCACAAAACTATGGGCTAGGCTTGTAAATGCCCTCGGGCAGATAGCCTAGTATGAACCTATGAACCTATGAACCTATGAACCTATTGAACTCTGGTACAATAGTATACCACTAGACAGCCAAAGACATGATAATGGATGTTGTGAGGCATGTGGTAGCAGGTAATGTGTCATTTTATCAGCAACATGTAGACCTGCTAAGGCAATCATGGCAAAATACATATTCAGCTGGGACTCTGATGCAGAAATACATCCATATAAAGCCATGCATGTACTGATGGATTTAGCAAATGTATGTCACAGCCTGTATGTGTGCACATATATCTTGCAAATACACCCACTGTAGCAGTGACTTAGTAGCTCAGTCTGTTAAATGCCTTGAGTACAGTACACTTTGCCACACATAGTCCTGGGTTCAAATCTAGTGTTGTTTTGCACTTCATTTACATTATTGTGAAGACAGCAATTAATGAATGACTCATGCACTCATTATCCACACAAAGCATTGCAAATAAAATAACTGCTTTTCACTGCTGGAAGTCACAGGCCTGCAGTTTGGGACACACATCACATATCCGTATAGCATTACTGTATATCACCTAGTGTTATTGACACAGTTGCCTAACATACGTAACTTAAACACATGACATAACTGGAATGTAAAGGGTACTCTCACCCTAGCTCTGCTTCTACAACAAGGCTGACACAGCTGACACAGATAGAGTTACAGCTTGTTGTCCTCCAAAGTGTTCACAATCGTGGTCTATCTCAATTACCTGCAGCAGCAGCTGCAGCCGTGGTACACACAGCTCTATGTAAAGGTTTCTGCTACAGACCTACCCTCTGCGATGATGTAGTCTTCCCTGTAATATCCATCTCAACAGCTAAGAAAGGGACCCTGTTCTACATGATGGCCTTATATATTGCACAGTGGTTGCATGACATTGACTAATGATAGCTGTTTTGGCTTCAATAAGCATATCAGAGTCACAGACTGGTTTAGAGGCAATTTCTTGCTAATGAGAAGCATGTTAAAATGCAAGCAGCTGGCTGTGGGCAAACATGCTGTATGAGACTTTCCTCACACAGAACGTACCTTTGTAAAACAGTACTAGTAGCACATTTCAACAGAGGAGTACTGCACTCCACCAGGTATGTACAACAGGATGTAGATGGGAGGATAGAGGTATGGGGAATAGGGAGTAGAGCAGTAAGCCTGTCTTAGACCTGTGATAATGACAAGTCATTGATACCCTGCTGACTTACACATACAGGGGGCATACAATCTATGAGGGTTGCATTGTCTTTTGTCATTGTGGCACACTGGTGTTGTTGGATTGTCCCAATATAGTGGTCATAATAGCACACTGCTATTTGTCTGGCACTAGTCTTATGACATATTATTGGGTGGCTGGACTTAGGGGACACACCACAGTTGACTGGAGTGTTGGGTGTATAATTATATAGCAGAATCTTTCATGGCACACAGGGAACTACCTCAGTAACGACACTATCTTGGTTGTATCCACACACATAGTATGTTATCACACTGTGGGGTATGACATGTGTGAGCAAGCAGTGAATAGTGCTGGCCATTTTATTCTTGTTGTATCTGTACATAGTGGACATCCATGTATTTCATCCTGTAATGTGTTTCCTTTTTGGTGTGTTTCAGGACTATTGTATAACAGAAGGCATGCCCCCTTCTCAGATGAGGGGAATGAAATAATACTTAAAAACTATGGCAGCATTATCACATCCTCCTATCCAGATGGAGGCATAACAGGGAACAGCAGGCTGCATTGTGGGAAGACCTTGTCCGGGATGTGAATGAGACTGGCCACCAGGACAGGACATATGAGAAGGTTCACCACCACACTACAGACATGGTGAATGCTCCACGATGAAGGGCAGCTTATGTAGCCAGGGATCGTGCTGACACCAGTGGAGAGCCTGCAATGGAACAACCACTCATGGCCACTGAGGTATTCCTGGTGAACCTAGGGGCACATGATGGCTCCCAGGCATCTAGCACACCATACATCATGGAGGTGGGTGCCACAGTGTCCACAGTAGAGGACCGTGCAGGTAAGCTTACTGTGATCACCACTGTAATACTGTTGCATTCATTCTGTCAGGCTGTACATACTTTTATGTGGGTGTCAGGTCTATGTGCTCTGGGGGGGGTTAGCTCAGCTGTACACTCATATTAAGTATGTCAGCAATACATCAAGTAACACAGTAGCTACTGTACATGTGAGATACATATGCAGGTATTACCTTGTTGTGCTGTAACATGCGGTGGTACTGAAATTAGCTCACCCTCACCTTTTTTACAGGTCCATCAGGAGTTGTCCAAGGCTGTGATCCACATTTGGAAAGCTTGATACTGTTTTGTTATGGAACATACATATGCTATTAAGGGTAAGTGTCAGGATAATTCCCTATGGACAGGTAATATCGTGTATAACCAGAGTAGAATGTTTGCATGTTCCAGTCTGGAACAGTTACCTAAGTTTCCTAGAGTGGGTAATCACTGGCATGTAGTTAAATGAGCAAAATCACTTTTGCAGTTATAGTTCAGAGCAAATAAGCCTCCTGGTGTACATGAGGCAGTTAATCCGGCATGCCATGTACATACTGAAAGGTCTATGGTACATACCTTAGGCACTGAAACTTGTATTTGTATATATTTATTAAGATAGGTGTACTGGGTTATATGTGCTGTTTTATCAGGTACAGTGTTATATTGCATACCTAAAAGATACATTGTACTGGCCAAGTACCATGTGATTTACCTGATATGTTTGTTATAAAGGCCTTGAGTCGAATCTGTATGTTGTTTTGAGGAAGTCTGTTGTGCATGAAAGCGGAGATGAGAGGATGTGAGAGTGGTAATGCAGTTGTGGATCCTCATTATTATGACTCTTTGTGGACTTCCCATATATAATAGTTCAGGCAGTAATATACTGCTTTTGTCATGTTTTCCACAGGTGACCAGGGGAAGGTTGGGGTCTCTCTCCCACATCATCCAATGTTAGTGTCTTTTTGGACTCTGATGATGATGGTGGCCACAGTGAGGCACAGGTGGGGTTCTAGAGGACTGGATCTGTCCCAGAGGTTGACATCACTTTTCTGCCCCCATTGTCACTGTGCAGAGTCAGTATGCCCCCACATACCCAGTCACCATAGGCCTCATATATGGGGCAGTCAGAGGGTGGAGATATTGAACAGGCCAGTGTGGCAACTATGGCTTCAGTGAGTGTAGACACTGGCCATAGCCAGACAGCTGATGAGGTCTCACACAGGCAGACTGACAGGGGTTCTCATAGGAGGACTGCTGTCCGTCCACCACCTGTTGCAGGTGTCACATCATAGGCCACTCAGCACATGTTTTGGGCCATCATGGAGGCACAGGCACATTCTGAATGGAACACTAGATGTATGCTTAGGGTTATGGATGGAGCAGAGTCTGACATCCGTGACTGCCTCCACCACATTGGGGACACCCTGGATTGGTTCACTGATGCTCTAGACAGACAGTGGGCTGGGACACTGTCTGTCTTGGACTGCACATTGTCTGTGCTGAAGCATGTGGTTGGAATTGGGCACTGGACCCATGGACATAGGTTAGCAACACCATCTGCTGAGCATCCATGTGGCTTTGCACAGTTACACTTCTATAGTGGCAGTACATCCAGTGCTACAGAGGGGAGTGTGCTGTATGCACCATGATGTAGTAGTCCATGAGCATGTGATCCTGGGTGGTCCCGTGGGGGACACGGTCCCAGCAGACAGCAGTCACTGTCAGGTACTAGCACCACATCTGACTTTGGGCATGGTGGTGCCAATGCAACTCCTGGCAGAGCCAGTTCCTGTATTCAAGGCCCAAGACAGTGAGCTGTCAAGTCTGCCATGTATGGTCCACAGCTGTCCAACATACACAAGTGTAGGGCAAGCAGTGAGCTTGACTGTGTACACACACACACACACACACACACACACACACACACAC
>NC_056733.1:391680101-391782601 GCF_019279795.1 Protopterus annectens
GCCCTCAACTCAGTGTGGCAGAACTCACTGAGCTCTGCTGCCCTCAACTCAGTGCAGCAGAGCTCAGTTTGTTCTTGTAGTATGTCCCTGTCCACCCTGTAGTGCTCTACAATCTCCAGCTCATGTAGCTCCTGGAAGGTTACCCTGGGCCTGAACACTCTCCTCCTTCTCTGTCTAGGCCTATTGTCAGCAGCAGTATTGACTTTGGCATCTATCACAAACAGATGTAACAGACCTGCAGCAGCCCCTAGCATTCTTTCAGTTAAAATCCCCAAGTCTGTACTCAAATGGTGCAGAGTATGGGGGAAAAGCAGATTGTAAGGTGTATGCATACTTTATAATGCTCTACTGTAGGTGCTGCCTGCGTGATTGGCTACCTGTGATGCAGTGCACCTGCCTAGTATATCATTAACATCATTTAATGGCCCTAGTTGAAGTTAAGCAAGGATTAACACTAATTAACACATGATTGGCCTTTTAGATACTCTGAGCATTGTGATGCACCTTGCAAATGAGTACCCCGTAGGTAAACACTGTTTAGCAGTCACTGCAACCCCCACCAAACTTCCACACTCAGCATAGTGGCACATCACGCAAACACATGGAAACACGTGCCCTCTATGTAAACAAAGCTTAAATGCCAGTGCACACACCCCCTCAGGCTTCAACGCTCAGCAAGGCAGCACGTCATGCAGACATGTGCAGCTAGGCTCCAATCAGCTTAGAGGTTATTGGGCACACCCTCTCTTGATGTCAGCTCCGTGGACACCAACACGGTTCTCTGCCTACATGGAGGGGATATGCGGACACAGTTACCCCATTATGCTATTCAGTAACTCCACCTCATTTGAATAGGGATCCATGCTCACAACCTGGATACTACATGCTTTCAAGCCCTACCACATTAGCAGCAGAACTAATGCACCATTGTTGATACTCCACACAGGGTCCTGTAATCCATTTCTGTCTCATGATATTAATATTTGATTTTTCCACTTTTTTTTTTAAGACATGTTTGCACACTGTGGTGCACTGTGCAAACGTGCTAAGATTACTAAAAAGAATGTATTTTAATATATTTACTGTAAAGTTTGGAATGCACAGAGGATAGTTTTGCTCATATCTGTGTGTGCTATGCCATTTCTGAAAACCTACCTACATTTTTCAGCCCCTTTTGCCTGTCTACAGTCCTGTACACTGAATTTTTCTATGTACACTACAGACACTGTCACGGAGTCTGCAGAACTGCCTATCTGCTTGCTGGATCATGCTATCTGCCACATTTGCATGAGATTTACCTGCTTGTAAGGTGATTTGCATGCCACAGAAGTGTCAGTATTGGTGTGCTCATGTGCGCAGCTCAGTAGTGTTTAATGAATCTAAAAATGTTTGCATCAGTGTTTTCAGTGTGGCTTGATGACTACACAAAAAAAATGTGTAGGCTTTATTACATTCCCCCCAAGGTTTGAAATTTTAAATACTGCCCTTATATGTGTAAATACTTGAGATCATAGCAGGTTTTAGATTGGTATGCATTTTCTTAACACTGTGAGCTCTGAAACTCAAAACAGTGACATTTTGTAACTTCAGTCCTTCATTATTTCCCAGTAGAACCACACAATTTTATGAGGAACACACTAAAAATGAGAGAAGAAAATGTATAGTTCTACTACACTTGTGAACCCTCCATCCACCCTGCCTTCTCATCTTCTGCAACAGCACAGAAAGATATGACATATGCCTGGAAACTATACATCTTATGAGGTACAGACTAGAAAGGAGGCAAAAATCTGGACGTGTCTCATCTTCAACAGTAGTGTAACCAGTACTGCACAATAATTCACAGAAAATCACTTAAATGACACCATTCCCCCATTTATCCCTTCATGTAATATAACCATGTATGCTCCATCACTTAAATGACACCATTCCCCCATCAATCCCTTCATGTAATATAACCATGTATGCTCCATCACTTAAATGGCACCATTTCCCCATTGATCCCTTCATGTAATATAACCATGTATGCTCCATCACTTAAATGACACCATTTCCCCATCAATCCCTTTACAGACAGACTCATGTGAACACACACACACGCACACACACGCACACACACAAACACACACACACACACACACACACACACACACACACACACACACACACACACACACACACACACACACACACACACACACACACACACACACACACACACACACTGATCCCCTTGATACCATCAACTCACCATTTTGTCAACCTTCATAACAGCGAGACCACATCATATTTTCTGTCCGGGAAAGTAACCACTTGGCCACCATAGTGAACTTTGTCCTTTTCTCCACTGTAGTTTGATCTCAGAGTTAGTATATTAAAATAGGGAGTGTGGAGGGAGCAGACCCCACTTTGGTGGATTTAATTTGCTTACATTTCTAATTTCATTGCTGGTGGCCAAGTGGTTACTTTTCCAAACAGAAAATACGATGTTCTGGGAGTTCATCTTTTCTAAACACTCAACAATGTGGTCTCGCTGTTATGAAAGTCGACAAAATGGTAAGTGAATGCTATGAAGTAGCTCACACACATACACACACACACACACACACAATTGTGCATGCGCGCACACACACACACACACACACACACACACACACACACACACACACACCTGCAAACAAGTGATGCATTCATGCAAACAAAAGCAAACACACTTGCACTTAGTCATCTCAAATTATGTCATCTGAAATTACACACACACACGCGCACAGACACACGCACACACACACACACACACACACACACACACACACACACACACACACACACACACACACACACACACACACTACTTACATGGCTAGTTTTCTTTGAAAGCAAAGGAAGTCTTCCCAAAAAATCCAGATTTCCATGAACACCACCAATGAAACACAAATGAAGAAAGAAACCTTCCTGTTGCACTGCTCTTTATTTCCTCAATGTGCATCAAATAGTGATGCTTATGTGTGGTCAGTTGGGAAGGAACAGTTGCCACATGTAAGAATTTAAATAAAGATTAATATTTACAGGTTTGGGGCATGTTGCTGGCTGCATATATTGCTTTGGCAGGCTACTTGTTGGACACCCCATTCCAAAACAAACCTACAGGTAAAGATGTCCTTTCAAAAATCAAACTTGCCAGTCATGGAGAAGGAGTGGAACTGATATTAACCTCTTTGAAAGGCTTAGCAAGCCTATAGACAGTTTCCTTGAAGTACACCTGGCATATCTTGACCTAGCCAAGGCCTTCTGTACCATTCTCCATACTGGCATCATAGCAAAGTGAAATACTTTAAAAATCAATCTACATGTGACAAAATGGATAGAAAACTGTGTGAAAGAGACCCACACAGTGTGAGTTGCAGATGTCTCATCAGAGCATGAAAATGTCATCAATGGCGTTCCTCAAGGCTCTGTGAAGGGTCCCCTCCTTTTTGGCATTTACATCTCAGATTGCAAGCTAGAAGACCAATACCTCTGGCTAACAAAAGTCTGCAGATGACTATAAACCAAGGGTTGTTAAATCATACTCTGATACCCAAACCCTCCAGAATAAACTTTCCATAGTAATCTCTTGGTGTACTAAAATGGGTTTAAACTCAATGATAAAAGGGGTAGTATCATTTCTTTTGATAGACAACCGCAGTCCTCCCCTCATCATACTGCAGAGACAAAACACTACTACAAAACAAAAAAATAGTCAGGAATCTAGCAACTTGGGTTGAAAAACCTCCCTCTGTTTTGACCATCATGTGACAAAAGTCTTCAGAAATCCTTTTATTCAGCACAAAGGGAATATCATCAAAGTCTAAAAAGGTACTCACTGCCTTATACTCAGCATTGATCAGACTAATTACCAAGTACAATATCACCTTTGGGACGCATCTCACTGAACATATCAAATGTTCCAAAAATAAAAAATAAAAATCACAGGCTAAACAGTCCTTGAGCTATGAAGAGAGGCATGACATTCTAGGCCTTTATTCAGTGTCTTATCAACTTTGAGATTTTTGCCTCACTTACCAGAGAGACCTGGTTGTCCTGGACCTACTTATCTCTGTAAGCCCAATGGCTCTATTAACACTAGAATCAGGGACCTACATCTTCAACAAAAGATAAAACAAAACATTGTGGAAAGATAAGTTTACAGTCCAGCACCTTTCTAATCTGTAGAATAAACTTCCCTTGCATGTTAAGCACTCACTATCTTATTTAAACATAACCTAGATTACTGGATGGGTTTTCACAAATTAATTGTGGGATTGACTGGTATGGCTCTCATGGGAAAAGATGGTGCAGCCTGAGTGAGGATACTGGCATGGTACAAATGGTCATAAGACACAATATCCATGGAATCTCTATAACTCTGCTAATCTGGAAGCATCTGCCCAATTTTTCTGACCCTTCCATCACGTTTTTCAATGTATTCAGTCACAGTTGAGTTTATTTTCTGCAACTCTGATATAATATGATCCATGCCATGTTTGCTTCTCTGACTTTCTCTGATATTCTAAGGATGTTTTGTTTCTCTATATGTGCTCTATCAATGACTTTATTAGGGCCCAACTGCATGGTCCCAGGACTGATATCTGACTGGTTTTCTATTCAGCAGCAGTGTTGCTTATACACATGTGAACTGGAATTTCTTAGAATATCCTGTTAAAAAAAAAAAGATCTGTAACCTAACAAAATTCCAGTTTAATGCAATTTTTAGGTATTTTATCTGAAAGATGAGTACAGCCCTTAAGACAAACATGGTCACACTGTCCCCATTTTAACTGGAAGTCAAGTTGCTATGATTTATACCTAGTTGCTGAATTCTAGTGAAGCAATGTTATAATGCTTCCATTTGCCTTCAGCTTACGCTCAGCAGTCATGTCTGGTAGCATTACAGGACTAAAATAAATGTAACAGTGTGGTACAGTCTAATTTACTACAGCTAAGCTTTAAGTGAAAAAAATGGAAAGGTGCAGTTTCAGTTATCTAAATTAAACTGAGAAATAGAGTACTTATGCTGTAAAATGTAGATTTATATGGGAATTTATAAAGGACAACATTTTTGCTGCACTGGTTTAGACAAAGGCAGGACAGTGTGTGGAGCTGCGTACTGTGGTACAAACTGTATAATTCATGGATTATTCAAGAAGTTCTTTGATGACTGCATGACTGATCCGAAGTTCTCCACTGAATTATTTATTAAACATCTACTCTGTGACTGCACCTCTTATCTGTTACTATTGTTTGGAGTTTGTTTAAGCACGGAGAGATTTTTCATCTTTTCGTACAAGTTATTAGCTATGTTAACTAATTCCACTAAGTATGCTTGGCACTGGAGAGATGTCATGTCCTACACACAAGGGATGTGTTATATAAACCAATTTTAACTAAGGATCCCTGGCACCAAAGATGAGTATGGAGAAGGCCAGAGTACTTACTGGACTTTCTCTTTTTTGAAATACCTACACAAACTATTCGTAAAGTCATTCTTTTTTTCTAACTTGCTGACAAACTCCATCTTTTCTATACTATACATGAATTTCTGCCTAATGTTCCTTTTTTCCAGGAAGTACTATTGTAAAACAAATACCTTTGCACCAGAAACCCAAGTAGTAACAGCAGAACACCGCAGGCAATACCAATTCATTGTTTGTTAGGCTGTACCTGAACAGGTCAGGCAGACCTATGACTTTTACATACCAGGTGCTACTTCTGCATTGCTGTGATTGTGATGTATGTAGCATAAAACAGAATTCCTAGGAAAACAGAAACTTCTGTACAGAAAACATATTTTCAAGCAATCTGGAATATTTATTTACAATCTGTGTATGTATAAATAAATATTACATTCTTGTGGCCTACAGTGCATTCTAGGCATACTTTGTTAAAATATTTACCTATTTCATAAGGTGAGCAGGGTTTATTTCTTTGAAACTACTACATATTTAATTCAACTTGAAAAGAAATAATGTGATTACATTTTGTGAGACTTAACAGACAAGTTCACCTGTGGATATTCCAAAAGGTATAAAACATTACTTTAGCTTTTGGCCACTGCCATCAGGTAGAGTGTTTGCATATTTGCATATTTTTAATGTTTTATTATAATAAATCAAAACAACGTGAAAAGCTTTCCCAAAAAAGATTTTCAAATGAGCAATCAAACAAATTGAAAGAAGAAACAATACTGAATGATGATAATTTTCTTCCACAAAAGTTTCAGAAGGCTATTTCATATTCAGGCAATGCAAGTTAGTATGTCTGACACTTTAGTGCTAGGGATCATGGTGCTGCTTTGAATATTTAATTTTTAAATTTGTTTTCCAAAAATAAGAGGACTGCTTTTCAAAAGTTTCTGAACTTTAGCTAGCTTTGTTACTTTAATGCTACAGCTTTACTCTTGCCTAATAATAGAGGGGGAGGGCAAGGTCCCTTGATCTTGGAAATATAATATTAAATGTAAAGTGGGATGAGGGGCAAATCATCTACATAGGAGAGTGGGGAACTTGCTCTCTACAAAAAATATTTTTTGGTTTATTTTGTATTACATTATTATTTTATTTTGTTTATGCTCATTTATTGTACTGCAGTTTGTTGATGTGTTTCTTCTCTTAACTGCAGAGTTAATGGTTTATTTTATTAGTCTGATTTTCATATAGAGTTTCTTCATTGTGTTGATAAGTACCCCAGTTTAGTTTGCTCAAATAGTTTACCTTTTTGTATATTATTGCCTTCATTTAGTTACCTTATTCTAGACGCCCAGGCAGTAAGTGTACACAAGTCTGTCTTACTGCGTAACTTCTATTATTTGGTATTTATTGTCAAACTGTAAGACAGATTTAGCTAAACTCCAGAATGGGCTTACTCATAGTATTTTCCTTCTGAATGCACGAATGAAAAGGTGTTCCAAGGTGAAAATAATTCTAAAGCAAATATCCAAACTTGAGTTGGGCTAATAAGTCAAAACTTGAACAATTACTGCAGATTATTGAATATCGTGGCATGCTGGGCAATGTTTAAAGACTGACACTGATTTGCATATAACGCTGAAGTAAAAATGGACAGTCATAATACAATGTCTCCCACTGTCATGCTGTGGACATATGCATTGAGGAGTACAGCAACAGACATTGTTATCACCCAACCAGGATGAACAGGAACCAACTCACATTATGTTTCCTCAAAATGTATTAAATGATGGGATATACTGTGGCTGAGTTCAGATTATCAACTCCATAATGCAGTCAGTGTTAATCACATTAAAAAACACCCAAAATAAAAGTGCAAAAAACTAATACCTCTATATTTAAAAACTGTCAACAAATTTAGAGTGGGTCACCAGAAATGTGAGTCTGATGTTGAGTGGGCAGTATCTGAGTGTGTTTCATCAAAAACCTTGATGAAACCTTTACTATGCACAGAATCACTTGCCTGTACACCCTATACTGTTTTACCAAATGAAGTACAAAATCCAATGACCATGGTAATATTAATTTTCCTTCACTGAATCTCTGTCCAGACTAAACCACAAATAACCAGCACAGGGCAAGTAACATGAAAAATAAACTGCATGGATTCAGTCATTAAGTAGCATTAAACAACATTCACAATGTAGTAAAGAAAGTGTTGAACACACTACAACTTGAGATGGTGTCCACTGCTCTCAGCTACTCCACAAGTGAGTATCTGTCACAATCCTTTATATTCTTCTTAATGCTATTCATAGATTCATATATTAGTACTAGGCTAACTGCCCCTGTGGGCCATTTTTAAGCCTAGCCAATTACCCAATGTGAGACTTGAACCCTGCACCTTGTGTCTATAAGGTGAACATCTTAACCATTATGCCAACCCCCTATTGTTCTGGATTTGCTGCTTTTTTTCTTCTGGGAGATTATGGAAGTCCACATACAACATAGACATTATTATGCTCGAAGCATATCTACTTCAAATGCTCAGGCAAGTCAGTGATGTGACACCAAGGATCTGTGTGAGAAAATAAAACAAGGACCTGAGCTTCTGGTGACAGCCCTCTACACTGTTCTGGGTTTGTGGGATAACTCTTAATGCCACATCCAACAAAGACTAGAACATTGGTAGCAAAAGAGAAGGTAGCTTCCCATATATTCTCCAGAAGAACAGTAATAAAATTAAGCAACTAAAAAAAGCTTAGCAGACACATCAAAGCATTTAGCAAACAGGGTGTTAAAGCCTCCCCAAATAAGAGGTAGTGGAAGAAAAGCACGTATACAATCAGCTCTTTTATCTCAAGCTGATATTCACAGAACTGGGTACACACTTCACATCCAGACTTTATTAAAGCAGGATATACATCATTTTCTTACTTTACCCTATTGAGAGAAAAGAAAGAGTAAATCTTGGAAGAGGAAGTGCTTAGAAATTAGGGCAGTGACCCTTCACGTATTAATGAAGAAAACAGTAGCTTGGATCTTAATGTGCCACTGTCTAAAAGGCCATGCATTTCTGTTGTCATTTCTACTACATCTGCTACTGCAACAGCCACAAGTCACTCTTGATGGAATAAACAAACTGCATTTTAAGAAGAGAGAGACCATTTTAATAATGGACAATCCTTATGTGGCAGAATAAGTCCAAAAAGATGTTCTGACAACCATGCGTAAAACTTTTACAAAAATACCAATTAAACAGAGTTCACTTTGATGCTATAAATACTAGAAGTTGTACATCATCTTAATCAATGATCAAATAAATAGCAATTTGTAGAAACCCAATAATACTTTTCTTAGAATATCTGGATATAATTTTACTGACACTGAGATAGACGTCTTACAACTGGGGCAAACGTTTGTTCCTACAGTACCACTCCAGCAATATAACACTGAACTAGGGGGTGGAGGTTGGTGTAATGGTTAAGGTGCTTACCTTAGAAGTACATGGTGCAGGGTTTTATTCTCACATGGGGTAATTTGCTAGGCTTAAAATGGCCCATGAAGGCAGTAAGCCTACTACTAAGCTATGAATCTATGAATAAAACTGAATGATTTAGTCTCTGACAGAAGTGAAGTTTAATGCACTTGTTGCTACTTCTCCAGATAGTGCTTTATCTTTTGATGTTAATGAATATAATGATTTTTTTTTTATATATGGTAAACATTTTATATTGGGTGAAATATGAGTGTATTGATACAAGTGCTGTAAAATCTAGGAGTTCTTTCATTCCTAATAAAATGGTTAAAAATCTCTCTGTTTTTTACTTCGAAAATTGACCGTTTACTTTATGAATTTTATTGTTCTAATAAAGTTAATTTTAGGTAGGAAAATCAGCAGTTGAAAGATTTGAAAAGTTTAAGTAAAAAAAAAATAAAATAATAAAATGATAATTAAATGAGTTGCTAAAGGGAATTTCGATCAACAAAAGTAGTGCTCAATATAAGAAACATACTATGCTTTTTTAAGGATATTATGGATATCTTACCTGTATACATGTAATAGTGCCAGGAAAGTTTTCTTTTTTTTTTCTTTTTAGTCACAGTAGCATCACTACTTGCCTTTTCTTGCTTTTTCTTATTAGTAAGTGAAACAAATAGTAGACAGTTGCTACATGACTTCAGCATATGCTATAGTTGCAGACTCCTACACCAACAATATGAGATTATCTTGAAACACAGAGGCTTCATATTTAAGGTGCATGATAAATGAGGGAGTCTAAACTTCATTGATGTTGGTACATTGTATTTTTTTCTGCGTTCCTCTTCTGTATTTGTTTGCAAAGTGGTTGCCTGATTTCTGCAACTCATTATTTTCTTCTGAAGGTAACACATGCATGTTTTTTTTCCATTGGTTGCCTTCCATTTATATATATTAATCACATTAGGTGACATTTAGGCATTAACTTTGATATGAGTTAGCATTCTGAGTTAAAGTTTTAGATTATGAATTGCTTCACTCATTCAGCACACTGGATTTCCCAGCATCAATAATATCAGACATCAGTAACAATAAGCTGATCCTTGTTCATCCCTATAAACGTAAGTCACAGCTATTTCTTCTGCCCTTTTCACCAACATGGAAGTATATGTTTTAATCATTGTGTAGCATATTTCATGCACGCATAATGCACAGATCCATTAATTTGGTCTTCCTGTGTGCATGTGGCATAGAACTTCAAGTCCAAATGTTACACAGTACAGCAAGTTATGAGCTATCTATCCCATGTCAAAATAAAATGTATTGTGGTTTATTGTATTTTTCCTGAGTTTCCGTTTTGTATTTGCTTACAATGTGATGCTTATGTTAATAATTACATATTTAAAAATATTATTTCACATTAATTAACACCTCCTTCAAGAAGTAAATACCAAAGAAATACAGTGTGCGTATGTGGATAGAAAGGCACGCAGAATGGGTGCATGTAAATGAAAGTATGCACAATATGTATGCGTGCAAGTGCAAAATGAGAATAGATGGAAAGGGGGTACAAATATACTTCTTGAATAAGAGAACACAGTAAAACAAAATAAAACTGCATGTGTACAGATAGCCACAACTCATGCAACAGGTACCACAGTGTCTACAAACAGAAAAAAGACGTAGAAAAATTGCATAAAAATAAGACAATTGAATAGTGTTGACATATGGAACCATTTAACCCGACCATCAATGCTTTTATGTATGTTAATATGCTGGTCAGATTTGTGTGCATATTGTGTTAGGGCAGGTACTTTTGTACATAGCAGAACATGACAGTGTATAGGTGCTATGAGGCATGTATATGTGAGTACTTTATTTCATTTGTACACTGCAAAGAAAAATGTTTGTATGTGGCCTACACTGCACTGAGATGCTAAATGTACAAACTGTGTCTGATCATATAAAGAAATAGACACGGATACATGGTTTTCCACAACAAGATGAGACTCTGTTCTTTTAGCACTGTCTTTGACCTTCTGGGTAATAATGGCAACCCACAGATAATTATCTCCTGGAGTTCATTCACTGGATTCTTTTCATTGCCTGTTACTGTCAGCATCTTCTATAGTGACATCTTTCCCATACCCACAACTCACTCTGCCAGTCTTCAGTAGGATTTTGTGTGCATGGTAATTCCCTATTGTTGGGCTCACTGACAGTCCTGAATTTTAAATGGAATGTGGGTGACCTTCTCTTACTCTTGCAATACCTCCAGGCAGATTTTCAAGGACATAATTATTTTCAAAGCACTGCAACATGGAGTCAATTTTAGATGGCACTTATGCCCTGTTATTTCTTTATCTGGTAAAAAAAGCTTATTCAGAACAGCATTTGATTCTTCAAATGAAAAACAGACAATTATGAGCCACAGACTATTACTAATGATGTTAGTAGGTTACCTGTCACAAAATCCGACCAATGTGGAAATGGGCCACTGGGGAAACGGTCTTTCAGCATATTTAGGTATGCTTTTTTTTTAAATCTGAGGTGATGTGCCATACATGGAATTCTATCCCAAGGCCATTGGATATATCCTCCAAAACTATGAACAGGAAACTGTAGAGTCAATCACTTTTGCAAATCAAAATGTTGTCCAGCATGTTTTAGCTGTGTCTCGTATTTCACAGCTATGTCTACAGCCTTCTGTCACTGCTGCAGGCACAGTATGGAGGGGTGCAACAACATCAATGAGCTCCAACCCCATCATTGATGAATGGTACTACTCTTTAAAGGCATGCATATACCCATCAATATCTGCAACCCTGGTACTCATTTTGCATTTTTGGGAGCTTTTACAATGGTGTGTACAAACATTTATGTTTCTTCTCACTTTTGATGGTCCTCTATATTTGAACAAGTGTATCAAGATAACTGGCACTGGAATTGATATATTGCTCTTTATAACACAGACAAATGGAACTGCTAGAAACCATATTATGTTACTGCCTTCCTTAGGTGTGAATGCCTATTTTCTTGTACTCCTCTGCAAATGTTACTAGGTTCATAAGTTCATAGCTTCATAGGTTAGGACTAGGCTACCTGCCCTTGTGAGCTATTTTAAGCCTAGCGAATTACTCCTTGTGAGACTCAAACCCTGCACCTTGTGTTTGTAAGGCAAACACCTTAACCATTAGGCCACCCTCCCACTACTGTGTATTTTATATTACTCCCCATTAAAGATGCTATAATTATACACTTTGCTAGCCTGCTCTTTCTGGTAACATTATTTCATTGGGAATGCACAGTCTTGGCCTGCAGTCTGTCGCTTTGTGGAGTCTGCATGTGACATTTTTGACCGCAATGTACATATGTTTGAACTATTGTATTTTACTGCATTCTGCTTTGTTTCTTATGTCTCAGCAGTAATATCTTTGTATTATTCTCTGTTTTATTATTACTCATGGTGTACTGTAGTAATGCCTCTAATTTAGTTTCACTCCATACTTGTATGCATATGTGTTATGTATGCATTAATTTGTCAATGCCCTTAGTTTTCATATACTTCTATGTTTTAGGTCTGCGCTGCATTTCTGGGTATATACTTTTACTGGATGTGTCAATCAATGTGAAATTGCACTGATGATATTTTAATGTATGATTATGATTAAGAAGAACAAACTTAAACATTACATTTACTTGGAGGTCTGTGATACAGACAGGATTTGTAACACCATTGTACAGCATGTTACCAACTGTATTATATGCAATGCTACCAAAAGACTAAATCAATGGACCACTGAATTATGTTTTCTGAAATATGTTCTATCACTGTCAGTGAATATAAAACTGCCTGGCTAGCTCCATCCATGCTTACAAGTCACAGCCAACTCCTACATTGACCCTGTGAACATTTACCACCATTAAAAGAGTTCAGTAGGAAAATGGGGAATGGAAGTAGATGGCAAGGCCTTTCTTCTATGCATACTGAGTACTGTACAAATAAAATAAATGCTGGAGGATGGAGCAGTGTGTGTTCTTATTGAAAATTCAAGGATGGCATGCCACTGGGCTTATCAGGATAGAAAGGCTTACAAGTGGACAGCCGCACACTGAGGCATCCAGGATGCGAACACCAGGCTGCAAAGAATACTTCAATGACACTAGAGCAAGTTTGTAGATTTGTTGCATTTATTTGCTGGTTACACTTTTTTATAGTTGTGGGATGGATAATTAAATATCTCATACCTCCAGCAATGAAATCCTGAATCCCCAGGACAGCCACTATAGTCTCTTCAATTCACTTCACCAGCATCGAGAAGGGGGTGTGGTGCATTCATGCATGTTTGTGTGTGTGTGTGTGTGTGTGTGTGTGTGTGTGTGTGTGTGTGTGTCTGAGAGTGTGTGTCTGTCTGTGTCTATAAGTTTGTGTCTGTATCTGTGTTGTGGTGGTTTGCCCATGACAGGAGTTATTCTAAATTTGCAGTCTTCAGAACTTGGATTTTTAATATAACTTTGAAGAAATCACAAGTTTTGCTAACCAGTCTTCACAAATTTTTTTTTACCTACTTTTGAACATAAAACTGCTGTCAGAAAAACTACAGACACAAAATGGAAGTTTAAGTTGAGTTTAAGTTGCTGAATTTTAAGAGGCTTCTGTAGTGTTCAGCTTTTCTCCATTAAACTGTGCATATGTACAGCTGGTCCAATTTCATTTTTAACAGTGCTACTCCATTTTTGCTGTACTGTGGAGTTAATCTTTTGCAACTCATGCATTTCCCTTATTTAAACCCAATAAAGGAAGTAAGTCAGTCTATAAACTCCCTCCTCATATACATACAAAAGCCACAGACATGCAAAGGCACACACACACACACACACACACACACACACACACACACACACACACACGTGCTCACTCGAGCATGTACACACACACACACACACACACACACACACACACACACACACACACACACACACACACATGTATGTGGGCACCTACGTACACACACACTGCCCAATTCATTTTATTTAGGGCACCTCGGTGACATGGAATCAGCTTCTATCAACTAATCCTTCTAACTGGCCTTCTTCCCAGAATTAGCCCTCCAGTTCTGCTATAATGTTAGCTACAGTCTGCTATAGATGCATCACACTATTACCTTCTATCACTGGTCAGTCACGGCAACAACCCACCAAACAACAATCTTTATGAAAATTCTGGGATTCTCGAATGACTTTGGTTTTCTTTGCAAGATTTGGATAGCAGTAAAGAAAGCCATTTCACTAGACACGTATTCATTCAATGGAGCTACATCTTATTCATTTGTTGTTGACCCCCAACTATATCAGAATGTCACTGGTATGGTCAGATGGGTTTCCTGTTGACAGTAAATGAAAACTGCTATCCTTCATTGCACCTGACATACTTTTATTTCAAGTTTAATGAATTTACTTAGTTATCAAAAGAAAATAATAATAAAAATAATAATAAATAAGCAAAAGTCTAAGTTATCAATAGGCACTGAAATCCTGTGGGATTTCCATCAGCACAAAAGGGAAGAGTTTCAGTGCTATATCTTGAAAAGTGTGGTGAATGCAGAGGTTGATGGCTCATGTAAAGTCTGCATTCTAACAGACTGAATTGGTGCAGGACATTTTACAACATACCTAAAGAAATCTGCCTTTATTCAGCACATTCATAATGCTTTTGTAGAAAAAAGAATAATTCAGATTTTGGTGGGTCCAAGGTCTCGTGCACAACATAGTTGACATCAGTTAAGAAATAGTTATCGATATATTCTTTTTTGTACTGCCATTGCAATACAAATTAAAATCCAAACACTTAAAGTAGTTTGTGCAGTCTGAATATCAAGAAAAGAAAATTTACTTTCAAATGAGATTCTGAGTTCACCAGTTACTGGAATTAATTCACAGATATAGAAGCATGGCCCTGTTTAATAGCAGCGCTACAATGCAGTCATTTATTAGGCAGAGAAAGATGATATCATTTAGAACCAAACTGCGCGACTCATACTTGTTCATAGCTTTATTATTACTTGCCTATAAATATTTTAAAACTGAGGCACTGCAGTAATGCTATTTAACAGACTCAGTTCTGGAAGGCTACAAGCTTTTGTCAGATCTGACAAGAATATTTGTGAGCTGTCAGAGATACAGAGTGAGCATTAATTTGGCCTTTTAAATGCCTTTCAAATTTCCTGCATTAAGGAGATAATTTGTGGTACACCACTCAAGAGTTTCATATGTATCTTTACCTCTTTGTGTATACACATTTAAAGCTGTTTCCTTTCAGTGATTGACACTTTGTAACACCATTACATTTCCTCATTTGAGGACAGGTATTACACTGCTTCTGTCATATTGTTATACTTCAGTGCAGACCACATTTCTTTTCCTACCACCAATAACTGCAGGCATTAAAGGTGTGGTTGAACCCATCCCTACAAATACATTAGAACTGTCATGCATTCTCTTGCAGTCTCTCCATATAGTTTCTGAGTTCTTTGGAGTCCCCCACGTCCATATCATGGCACACCCATTTAATATCATCCTCATTACTCATAAGAATAGAATTGATGGTAGGGCAGCCATCATCTGGTGGTATAGTGGTAAAAGTAGTGAATTTGACACGCTTCCTTTTTGATGTGGGAGAATTTAAAGGTTCTTTTTTTGGATCCTTTGTGGTTTTACCTGCACTGTCAGCAGACCTGAATAACTGGGTCTGGACATACTTTTGAGTGTTCCCATTAAGGAGGTGGTTACTCTCTTCACAAGCCACTCCTCTGTCTATTACAGTAGTGTGCTCATCTTGCGGTGATGACAAGTCAGCAGGATTCTCTAGCAGCTCTGCCTCATTCCCAAGCCACACCCAGTCATGGGAGTGGCCCATGTTTCCTTGCCCTTCCAGTGGAACCTGTTTGTGTCTATACTTCAAAGCAAAAGTAACACAGTTTATGAGAAAGACAAGGATAGCAAGACAGAAGACACCTAGCAAGGCATACATTCCAATTTCCAAGTCACTAAGGCCTTTTGGAGTCTGAAGAAGGTCATTTTCCTCCCCACTACCAGTGTTTCCAGGGATGTCAACTTGAGCAGGAAAATTTGTGAAATCTATTGGAATATTTAGCAATTGGTTATCGTCATCTGTAAGCTTGTCATGTTCTTTCCTGTTAATTGCTGACTTGGCAGTGGTGCTAACCTTTCTCATCGCACCTTCTTCTCTGTCAGAGGATGCGCTTCCATAATTATGACCATCTAATCCAAATTTCTCTTTTCCTGTATTCTTTTGCCTTCTGTCACTTGCGTTGTTATCTACTGTCTCATCATCATTTTCTTTATTTGCTACTGTGCTGGCATTAGGCTGTCCAAACTTCACCTTGATGTTTCCACTTCCAATGATCAGAACACTTTTCCTTTTAGACTTCTGACATGCTTCACAGATCCCCATTTCTACCTTTATTAGTGACCCCTGTCCTTCTCCCTCTGCCACCACCACTGGCCATTTTAGCAGATTATCCTGCCGAGCTGAAACAATCATCTCATCCACAGATGTGACTATGAGGACATAGTCCTTGGAATCATAAATATCCATCGGTGTTACAGCACCATCACTGAACTGGATCCAGGCACTGATCACTGCTTCCTGAAAAAAAAAAGAAATAAAAAAATGTAAACTTCTGACAGTTTTGAAGCAATGCTGAAATGATTAATAACAGTGTAGTACATCATATTTAAAATTCCGTGTTATGCATTTGGCAGATAGACACACAAAGAAATAATTTTTGAGTCCCTGCCAAAAGTCAGAACCATAAAATACAGAACATACTACCCCCATTCCAAAAATGATGGCAACATTCACTTTTTTAACCACACAAAGTATAACACACCGTGTATAAAAGCAGTGTTCATGAACCTGGTAAAAGCAAGAAAAAAGTTCTTGGTCTGAAAATAACCATTGTAAGTAATACTGCCTGACATGTGACTATGGTAGGGTTCAAGCAGGTAGGCCCACTTAACTTTAAGATTGCTGTTTCAAGACTGCAAAATTCTTGGAATTAGGTTTTTATTAATCTTGGGTGTATGGTGTCAAATATTCTCACCATATGCTGTGAGTTTCAACAATATTACAACCTATCTGCATTAAAGCATATATTTGTTTCTTTACACACATTATTTTTATGCAAACTTCTTGAGAAGAAGCTGAATGTTGACTTTATTAACTTTGGTTTTAGTTATGAGTCTTTTGCAGACCAGTCATGCACACTGATGCAAATGTGACCATAAACATATGTATTCCTATTTTACTTACTTCTCTCATTACCATTAATTAAATGCTACTGCAACTTATCTGCAGCTCTTACAATTGTACTTAGATACTAAGCAACTATACAGCAAGGTCATGGAAAAAGCAGAGTGTTGAAACAATACATGACAGCTCTCACCGAATGATACAAGTATTTGCTAATCGATGTAGCCAAACTGCTCGTTGGATAGAACTATGAAATGAATATACTTGTAATAAAAGTAACATTGTGTAAGTAGACTTACTATAACAGTAGACATTTGAATGAACACTTCTGCAGTAGCCTCAGCTATATGGGTTATATTCTGCTAATGATATAACAGCCTAGCAACTTCCAAAGCTTCAGGGCACCTTCCATGCACTCAAACCATCAGTCAGCTTGAGCTGAGCAGACTAAAATGACAGGTTTTGGCACCAAGCCCTTCAGAACTTTCAAGCCAACAGACAGAGGGAGGCTGAACTCCAAAAGGACAATGCTAAGAATAACAAAAAAAAAAAAAAAGCAAAAAATAAGTGTTCACACCATGGCATAAACAACACACCAAAAAAAAACAAGGTGGATGTTGGGAGGGAGCGGTTACTGCAGTAGTGATCATTCGAACAGCTATTGTTATGGAAAGTTTACTTAACATAACTGTAGTATGTTCATCATATTGATCACTACTGCAGTAGCCTTAGCTATACAGGTAGATTACCCTATCTGCTACATTTGGGAGGTAGAAGACAACCGGTCCAGATGCCCCTGGAGAATGGTCCAACAAAGCCTGATCTAAAGGAGGAATCAAGCTTGTAATGCCTTGTAAACATATGTATAGGGGACCAAGTTACTGCTTTTAGAATACTTCTAGAATCCATGCTTTTCCAAAAAGCCATAGATAAGGCTTAAGTCATGGTAGAGTGGGCCCTGACCCTGCTTCCAATATTTTTTGTTGTGGTGAGTATAACAAAAGGTAATAGGCTTAGACAACCATTTGGAAAAAGTCTGTTTTGACATGTTGTTCCTTTTTCTTAGCTTCACAAGAAGCAAACAACTGATCAGAAGATCTGAAAGATTTAGTTCTGTCAAGACAATACCTTAGTTGTCTGGGGTATTCTTTCTCTCTCATTTTTATAAGTTCAGGAAAGAAAATTCAAAGATGTATAGTTTGGCTTAAAGTATACTCATATACCACTTTAGGCATAAAAGTAGGATTAGCTCTCAAAGAAACCTTGTCTTAGTATAAAATGAGATAGGAATGACTCACCCTAAGAGCTTGCAACTCGGAGACTTTTCTTGCAGAGGTCAGATCAATCAATAAAATAGGTTTTCATGCTAAGAACCTCAAGTCAGGCAGATAGCTGGTTCAGTCTATCAAACACAAAATTAAGATCCCAAGAAGGGGCTACCTGTTTACTTGAAGGCCTCTTATACAAAATAACTTTCAGAAACAGTTTTACATGAGAATGCATTGAAAGAGGAAGATCCATGGACAGACATGCTGAATTGGCCAATAAATGAACCTTGATGGAGGAGTAAGAAAGGTCATGGGAAAGCAACTCACACAAATATTGCACAAAAACAGAAGAATACCAGCCCTGAATGTGTGCTGCTTATGTTGTTGGCACCAACTAGAAAGCATTTTCTGTTCACTGATATATGATTTTCTAGTAGCAGGCCTTCTTGCCTCCATTAGTACCTGCTGCACGTCCTCAGTAAATAGACGCCTAAAAGGAATTAAAACCCTATTATCTAGAGAATCAGTTTAACTTAATTAAAGTCAGGGTGTATCAAACACCTCTGAACTTCTGTTTGTAGATCCACTATGTGATGAAGTTTGTGGTAATTTCCCCTGGCCATTTCTAAAAGAAGGGAGAAGTACTGCTGTCTGGGCCAGAAGAGAGTCATCACAATTTTCTTAGGGGATTCCTTCTGAATATTCAGAAGTACCCTGGATATCAGTGGAAAGTTCAGAAAAGTAAACAGGAACATTCTTGCCCAAGGAAAAGAAAAGACATCTATCTTCCATGGCATTGCATAGAGTCATGGAGCAGAAACTTGCCAACTGATTATTCACTGTGGAGGCAAATAGTTCTACTTGAGGAACTCCCCACAGGAGGATCAGACCAACTGATCTAGTTTCCATTTGTATTGCTCTGGTCTTCTCTTGCTCAGCTTGTCTGCCTCACAGTTTTGCTCTGATGGAATGTATGATGCCTGTAAAGTGAGATTGTGCAGTGAAATGATACCCCAAACTAACATTGCTAGTCTGCAAGGGGGTACAACCTGGTTTCCCCAGAAATTTGCTGTCTCCTCCTTCTATTCTGAAAAACTGCAGTGCTGGGATTTAAAATGACAGGGGATGTTGGTGCTGGGACCAAAGAGACTTCAGATACCATTGCATTTTTCTCATGTGGAATCTTGATAGGGGTATCATAAGAATCATAGATGCCATGAGACCCAAAATCCTGAGATATTCCATTACAGTGACTGAAGTCTGAGTGGAAAACCTTAGAAACAGATTTAGATCTAGATATAGATCAATTGTTTCCCTGTGGACGAAAAGCTCTTTGAACTGAGGTGTCTAGCTGACACCCCAGGAGCACAAACCTGTATGAAGAAGTAAAAAAAAAAACTTTTGAATGTTCTTTTGCAATCCCAACTTGTATAAGACATCTCTCACACAAGTGACATATTTCTGACACATTGAAAAATAATCTGCAAAGAAAAGGAAGCCATCTAAGTATGAAAAAGCATGGATACCCTGTAGCCTGTCATGAGCTATAACTGCAGCTAGACACTTTGTGAACACTCTTAGAGCAGTGGATAGTCCAAAGGGTAAAGCAGAGAACTGATACTGAGATCCATACACACAAAACCTTGAGAATCCCCTAAAGTCTGGATTACTAGAAATGTGATGATAAGCATCTTTTAAACCCAGTGTTATTAGGAAACTTAAATTGGGAAGAAGACGTAACTGGTTGTGAAGTTATAGCCTTTTAAGCTTAGGCACTATCATAAACAGGTTTAGGAAAGAAAGATCCAGAAATGGCCTCCAAGCATCTTCTTTGTTTGGCATTAAAGACATCATTGAATAAAAAACTTTACAAAATATGAAAAGGAGGAAGTTGTTCTATCACTCGAGACAACATGTGTTGAAGTATGGGGGAAATACAGGAGCCAGGTTTGGTGGTTGTTGAGGAATTAGCCACTGGAAAGGAGAGATTTCCTCCCACTGCCATCTGTAACCTTCTTGAATGACCTTCAGAGCCCACTTGTCTGAAACTATATGTTGCCAAAGAGAAAAGCAGAGATTCAAACTTTCTGGGAGGGAAAAGGGACTGCCAAGGTGAGGGATGGGGTCCCTTAAATAGTTATTCTGACTTGGCAGACTGTCCTTGGTTTTGAGAGGTCCTGAATTGTTTTTGGAACCCCCCCCCCCACCATTTCTTCTGAAACATCTGTTTACCTGCTTTTTGGTGAGACTGTTTATTTTGTTTTTTTGCTGAAACCAGATAAGAAAGGTTTGAGAATCCCTTAAAAATTCTGGAAAAGGAGGGCTGAAAAATCTTAGATATTCCCTGTATCAACTTAACCCTTTCATTACACTTTTTGATAACCTCTGCAGCAGAGGAACCAAAAATCTCTATTGAATGGAGAATTTAATATCGCATCATTCATATCATCTGGGAGGTTTTGAGAATGCAGACAGGCAAACCACTAAATAGTCTAAATGGCCATAGCCCTGGAAGAAATATCAAATGAGTCATCGCAATGAGTACTGACTAAAATGGAGGAAATTAAATTATTTAAAGCAGATTTTCCCTCACCAGAAGAAACTGCAGACAAAACATTCCTCATACTTTCACAATTAGGCAGAATATGCTTTAACATATGAGCATGACAATTCAAAATTCCGAAAATCACAGATGCAGAAGCATACACTTTTTTCTCATACTTATCAATAATCTTCCCGTCCTTGTCAGAAAGAGTAGGATGAGAATTAACCAAATGTTTAGTAGCAGTAGGATCAACTAAAGCTATAGCTACTGGGTTAAATTTAGGATGAGTGTATAAAAGTTTAAAAATTGATGAACTTCATACATTCTATCTGCCTTTTCAGGGACAGCAGGCTGACTATCAGGAAAATTGCAGGCAGTGAGACACACATCCCGCAAAGCAGACAGAACTGGAGGAATGGATGAAGGTTCCGGAAACTCCTTCTGTAACAGCTCATAGTATTTTCTGAGGGGCTGAGAAACCTGTGTTCTACCACTGAAAACACAGGCATATTCTGGAAATTGTTTCAGAGAATCAGAACTTAGGTCTCCTCTGAGCCTGAATCAGAAACCCTGTATCTGTCCATTCATCTTCCTGTGCAGATACAGAATCTGGACTCTCTTCAGGAAAAGAGGTATTCCTCATTCTTTTACCAGAGCCCAACTTATAAGAAGGACTCAGTAAACTATGACTATCTAAGGAAATTTGAGGAGAAGTAAATACATGTTTAGCTTTCTGCTTTTTGTGACACGAAAAATGGGGCCAAACATGTTTCTAATGGCAGCAGCTTCCACACAGATGGGCACAACACTCTCACCAAACAGGGAAGTGTTCTCTGTCCCCACTCCCAAAACCACAAGTGGCTCTCCCCCACCCATTGAGGGGACCCCAATAGCTGCAGAGGATGTGGCTAATTCTAGAACCACAGTGGGCTGTAGGTGATTAAGCAGAGTGATACAGGTTAAAAGATGATTTGAGGAACCTGCTTTGGCTACAGCAGTCTCATCCACCTTTTGCTGAGGCAAATTGCTAGCCTGCTGAGGTGACAAAGGCCATTTGCTTAATGTTTTCTTTTTGTGGATGGAAGAAGGACAGACTGTGGGACTAGTAGACTGTTTCATGGTCAAGATGAAAATGCTGCTTATTTCACAGGGAAATCAAACAACATAAACTGGCAAAAATGTAATATTTAAAATTCACAGAAAACATCACAGAAAGCAATTTAAATCACTTTGCCAGCCCTGCAAAGTAAAATAAACAGAAAGTCTCCACAGAATAAAATGGTTTTCAACTACTTTAAAATAACTTTTAAATTGACAAGAAGAAAGTGTGCTCACATTTAAAAGTACAGTTAAGTATCACGGCAGTTTGTTAAAACACAAATTCCTAAATTAAAAATAGCTTTCCAAGTAGGAAAGTAGAATAAAACAAAAAATGTTTACTGTGGAAGGTCTTTCTTGAAAGGGAACTTATCTACTCAACAAAGAAATCGTACAAACTGACTGTTGATCCTCAAAAGCCCACTGAGGAGCGCTCTCTCTAGTGCCAGGAAAGCTCTGAAGGGCTTGGTGCCCAGCCCTCTTTTTAGTCATCTCAACTCGAGCTATTGGTTTTGGCATGTGGAATGTGTCTTGAAGCTTTGGAAGCTGGCTGGGTGTTACATCCTTGTCAGGATATATACCCATATTGCTAAGGCTACTGCACCTTTATCAATATGATGAATCTCAATTTGCCTGACTGCTGCTAATTGTGAAAACAGGCATTAGCCAAAGTAGTGGTGATGCAGTAGCGTCGTCGCCTCATAGCAAGACGTTGTCCCATTCGATTCTCAGCTAGAGTGCCTTCTGTGTGGAGGCATGCGTGAATGAGCGTGCCTTCGTTGAAGGTTGTGCGTCAGGGCTGGTAACTCGGCACGTAAAAAATCAACTACCAAACATTAGCGGACCGGAGTTCCGCTGTGGCGGCCCCTAACCGGGATAAGCCAAAAGACACAACAACAAGCCAAAGTAAACTAGACAATAAAGCTGATGTGACTGAATATATATGGCAGTAATTATGGATACACACTTTCAAAGCAGCTACCATTTAACATACTGTTGCAATACACTTAAGGGTACCAAAACTTGTCAGATATTTAGGATGTATGGCTAGGCTTAAGAAGGCCTTGTGGTTATTAGTCTAGTACATACCTATGAACCTATTAAACAAACAAGCAAACAAAAAATCCTTATTCACTGACTGTACTTTCCCACCCAATAAAAACTGAGATCTCTTTATAATGACATTAGAGGAGTTTCTCAGTCCTCAGAGCTAGCATGTCTTAAAGACCTTGAAATTATGAATTCAGTCCAAAAAAATCCATTGAAAACTGTATCTCTTATTTTTATTAATAATAATAATAATAATAATAATAATAATAATAATAATAACATTACTAATAAAACTCCATCTACCGTGTCACTGTACTAAAACCCAGCAAAACTGCAAAACAGCCAATAAAACACAAAAGCTATAATTTCAAATTGTGTTATCATGCAATAACGTTGTCATTTAAATTCTGCTTTTTTACGATTGTTTAATTTTTGAAATAGTTTTAAGCTAGCACATATATTTATTCCTGGATGTTTATCAGCTCAAAGTAATGTAATCCAACTGAAGAGATAACTCTACTGTACTTTATTTAATTACATCTAAGTTTATATCTTCCTGTCTCTGTGTAATGTTTACTAAACAATACAATATGATAGACTGCTTTGTATGATGTGATTGTTACTGTTTTCATGAATGCATGACTTCTGAACTTAATGCTGACTGTTTGCTAAAGATGATATAACTACTATTTCAGGTATGGCTTTTTATGTAATGGTATTAATAAGTAATGTACTGTTGGAAATGAAAGCATATGTGTTTTACTGTTGGATTCTAATCAATTGTTGCTGTGTTCCTGTGCCTGGTTCTTCTCCTGGAAGGATTAATCCACCAATATCAGTGAACTCAGAGTAATTATAGGCACCACTATGAAGTACATGAAATAAGCAGATAATCATTTGGACACTGCAAGTACTACTTATGTATAATGTTACAACCTCTTAATCCAGGCATTATAATTCCCTGCCCTTGAAGCTAGCCTCCTTTGCAAGTATTCATGGATTTGCCTATTCTGTAGGGCTTGGAAATCATCAGAGACAGTGGTGTGTACTAAATGAAGTGACAAATAGCAAAAATTATGAAAACAGTCTTTTTTCCAAAATAAAAATTAACTATTGTGACTGGCAACTGGTTTCACTATGAGATGTTGACTTCCTTAAAGCTGACAAGTCAAAAGGAATAAAAAAAAAATCCTGATATACAGAAGGGTGAAAAATCACTTTTAATTGTTCTTTTAAAGGGTGCAAGCTTCACTGTTCCCCTCAACCCCTAAGCTTATATATACTAACACAACAGTTGCAGCAACTCAAAGAAGGGAGAAATCTCTTTGAAAAGTGAATCCAGTATCTGTCTGCCTGGGATGACATGATCGACAAACCACAATGCTTTGCCAGAGATGGCCTGCACCTGTCGCCCCTGGGATTCCAGATACTAACTAAGGCTCTAGCCACCCCTATAATGCCTTTTTTACACAAGGTTCAAATGACAAATTCACCACCCTAACAGGTACAGGCAAGAAGAATCTGAGGGTATTGCTACTCAATGCTAGAAGTCTAAACCTTAAAATGCACTCACTCGAGGCACTCCTTAAAATGGAGAACATCGACATCTGTGCAGTGACAGAGACCTGGTTCAAGGCTCCAGAGAGTACCCCTGCATTACCAGGCTATAATTCATACCACACCTTTTGTCCACCTAACCTGGACCGAAACACTAAAGGTGGAGGCGTGTTAAGGATATCCACACCTCCAGGCTAATTGCTCAGCATAATGCATCCAAGATTATCCAAGTGCAACTTACTCTGGGCAAGACCGCAATCCAAATTGTAACTTGCTACAGATCCCTCACCCTGTCCCAGGATTCCCACTCCTCATTTCTTAATACACTGGAAAGTATTAGGGTGCAACCTAACACCCTAATAATGGGCGATTTCAACTACCCTATCATTAACTGAGAAAACTACTCATGTACCAACTCTTGTGCTTAACGTTTTCTGGAATTCATAAATTCCAATGCTATGGATCAACTTATCCACAACCCCACCAGGGGCAGTAATATCCTAAACCTGGTTATTACCAACATGGGCAACTGGTGCTCCACACCAGAGGTCAATTCCTCGTTGGTCAGATCCAACCACAAGCTAATCACCCTAGACATCCCTCCCCTACCCCACATTATGGAAACCACAGTAAAAAATTTCTCCAAAGCCAACTTCACGCTTCTTAAGACAGAAGTGGCAAACGTCACGACACCCATGCTGACGGACAATAGAGGTACGACTGCTGAATCCTACACAAATGCACTTTATAAGCACTTACATGAGTGCATGGATCTTGCAATCCCTAACAGAACAAAGATGCTATCCTCCATAAAAAGGAAGCCAATCCAGTGGTCTCCTGCCATAAACAAACTCTACAACAGAAGAAAGAAACTGTTGCAAAAAAGAGTAAAATCCCATGATTGGAGAAACTCCCTGGTCAGCCTCAGTAAGAAGCTGAGATCCCTCATAAAATCCTCCAAAGCTAGTTATGAAAACAAAATTGCCACTGACTCTAAAGACAACCACAAAGCATTCTACAGCTATGTCAAGAATCTCAATGGCAACACTCAGATCTGCTCTGAGTTACAGCACAATGGCACTAAATATACAGAACCAACTGATATTGCCAACATCCTGGCAGATAGGTTCAGTGCTAACTTTACCCCCCTGTCATCCCTTAAAGGGCCCATCTCTATACCAGAAGAATGCAAAGTTCCTGTAATCACGGCTGCACAGGTAAGAAACACACTATCCAAAGCCAAAAACACAGCATCCATGGGACCTGACGACATCCCAGGCTGTGTTCTACATGAACTACAGAATGAACTGGCACCCCACCTAAGTACCATGTTCAATCATAGCCTCATCTCAGGCTATGTGCCCACTGAATGGTGCACAGTGACACTTATCCCACTCCACAAAGGGGGAGCCACCACAGACCCCTGAAACTACCGCCCCATTAGCCTAACGAGCCTGGTCTGCAAGGCTGTGGAATGTATCATCATGGAACTTATAAACAATGATATAGGTAATCTCCAAACTCAGGACCCCACCCAGTTTGGGTTTGTAAAATGCAGATCATGTCTCCTAAATCTGATAGACTTCTTTGAAGCAGTCACCAAAGCCGTAGATGAGGGTAAGGTGGTTCACACAGCCTATCTAGATCTCGCCAAGGCATTCAACACCATCCTCCACTCTGAAATTATAGATAAACTCACTAAACTAGGTATAAATCCCTATGTCACAAGATGGGTTGCCAATTGGCTCACTGACAGAACCCACACTGTGGAAGTAGCAGACTCCAAATCCAACTTCAGACCAGTGACAAGTGGAGTACCACAGGGTTCAGTCCTGGGTCCTCTCCTGTTTGGTATATACTTCTCTGAAGTACAGGCCAACACAGAAGGTCTTTGGCTAACGAAGTTCGCAGATGACTGCAAACTAGGAGCCATAATCAAAACTCCAAAAGATGTGGACATCCTACAAAAGGGCCTCGCTGAGACAGATGCCTGGTGTCAAAGCCATGACCTCAAGCTCAATGCCAAAAAGTGCATTGTCATCCCTTTTGGTAAAAACTCAGTACTCATGAACTACCACATAGGCGGTAGTCTACTTAATACTGAAAGTGTGATAACAGACCTTGGGACACAGGTGGACAGTAGTCTCTCTTTTGATAATCACATCGCCACAGTAGTCAGGAAATCCTTCTATGTGGCACACCTCATCACAAAAGGTTTCTCATCCAGGAAAAAAAGAGGTCATTGTTACCCTCTACTCTTCACTCATTAGACCCATTATAGAATATAATGCCCCTTTTGGTATGTACCTCACAAGACATCTACAACAACTGGAAAGGCCACAGAAATACCTCACAAAGAGGATTACCAACCTCAAACAGATGCCCTATGCAGACCGTCTCAAAAAACTGCAGCTTTACTCTGTTGCATATCACCTACTCAGAGGCGATCTTTGCCTAACACACAAAGCTATGTCAAACCCAGAGCTTTTAGACATGCTCCACTTAAAGAAATCCCAATCCCTATGAGCTACATGGCCTAGGGACCTAAACCTTGTCACCACAATAAACAGAGCATGCTGGAGGGATAGATTCCTGTCCCAGAGACTTCCCATACTCTGGAACAAACTACCTATCTATATCAAACAAAGCTCCTCATTAGCGCTCTTCAAGAAAAATCTTGATGATTGGATGGGAGATAGGAAATTCATCCTGGGGATCACTTCTGTGGCTCTGCTCGACAGTGGCATAGGAAAATAATTTTCTTGGGTGGCGAAAGCCAGGGTACCTTTGGCTAGGCTTATATAGGCCCTAGGGCCAATAGCCTAGTACCTACCTATGAATCTATGAACCTATGAATTGCTGCTGGTGCACAGTTAGAAACTGCACTGACAATGATTTCCTATGGGAAATAGCATATGGTAGTATACCTTTCATCTTTTTTCTACCTGCTATTAACACTTGATTAATCTCATCTCAAGAAACTGTAAGGGAGACCTGGCAAATATGCTTTACCTTGTAACAGAAGGTGCTTTACCCACCAACTACATCAAGCACGCAAACATATTGTGTAATCTCCTTTCATGGGACAGAGTAACACTTCCCCTTTCCTTACAAACTAATCAATAAGTGATATAAGCATTTATATTATAGGTCGAGGAATTTACTTGTAAGTAATGCTTTCAGGTGGATGTGGTCATTACTCACAAAATCTCAAAAAACATGATTTTTCTAGTATACTAAATAATTTCATGGCTTGGTCCCAGGCCCCTATGAACTATGAAGGAGAGTCAGTATTCAAAGAGAAGTACTTGATTGATTCTCTTTCACAAGTAGAGCCCCTCAACATTTGGTACTGTTTCCTCTTACTTACTTTATAACAGCAATACTGTTTAAATAAATAATGGTCTTTGTCATTTTAGACTAGAACACTCATGCATTTTTTCCTCAGCAAATGTTGGAGGTGTGACAGGGAAGAAAGAGATAATTGGGAACATATTTTCGGGAGTTGTTGGCAGACTTTAGGAATTCCCTGCAGGATGCACTGTTGGAGATGCTGGGTGGGCAGATTGGTGTGATGAGGGAAATGATTTTTCTGAGCTATAATACAGAATCGGAACTGCCTAGACATGGTAAGGCCTTGCTGTGTCTAATTATGGTGGCTGCCAAAAAAGCAATTACTAGAAAATGGAAATCAAAATCTAAACCATCTATATTAGAAGTAGTGAATATCATAACAGAGATAAAACACCTGGAATTGAGATCTTTAGAAAAAGGTAGGTGCAAGCTACATAGGAAAAAGAAGGGAACAGTGGGAACAATACATACAGGGGAGGAATGAGGTTTAAAAGAAGGCACAACTTAAATGAGCTATGTAATGTCTGACTGAAAACAATTGGGTAGATTATAAATGATGTATAATGTTTGCAACTGGAAGTGTGTCAGTATGGTTTGTGATGTAAAATGCTTGCAATTGGGATTGTGTCGGTGTGGTGTGGAATGTTTTCATTTATATAAATGTATGATTGTTTATGTCATAAGTGATGGTTTAATAAAGATGTTTCTTATTTAAAAATGGGCAGGGATTGAATAATGTGTGTAATGTTGCTTAGTTTATATGACATATAGCAATATATGTGAAGCATAATGTTTAATTTTAACTTGTTAATACAGTTTGATCACTTTTATATAAATGTAAATGTGCCTATGTCACAAATGAAAATTCAATAAAGATATTTAAAAAAAGAACACCCATACACCATAAACCATATTTTTTGTTACATTTACTACTTATAATATTGACATTTTTACTTTACTGGTTATTCTGTATATAATATGCTTTAATTGCAAATATATAGATGCACTAAAAATTATAATGAAATCACAATAAAGACCAGAAATTGCACTTAAAAATCACAGTTATAATTCTCAAATTTCATCCCATGAAAGCAGATATGTTTTTAACCATAAATCAGTGTCCCTTGAGAAAATGACAGGAAGAATAAATACTGTTTGCATTCTGCTTCTTCTAATAGGAAACATATTTTTGACTCCCTTACATTTTTCTTAACCACTATATTATTCACATTGGCGCCAAAAGACCATGTATTTGTAGCACAGAAAACAAGGGTGATTGGAGGACAGAGAAATTATTTTTCTATTATAAAAAGCTGGTTTAAACATTGTTAGTCTTTCTGTGCCTCTGCTGTTTTTTAAGAGGATAGAAACTGGGTTGGTGGTTGGTGTAGAGGACTAACCCCAGGATTCATTAAGCTCCATGCTGGAATAGTGCTATTCCTGCATGGAGCGGATTGTATCCGTGTATAGCAGCAGTGCACCTAGGATATTAATGAAGGTGTGCTGCTGTATGCTCTACATGGACATGATCCATGTACAAGCGCAGGGTTCATGTCTGTGCAGTGCACGGAGACTAAACATGCTCCCTGCACTCAAGAAAGTGCTGTACAGCACTTTCTAAGCCGTACTGGCATAATATTAGAGCATAGCTCTAATATTATGCCAGTAGTTCAGTGTCCACAGACATTGAAATGTAAAATAAATAATTTCAGTGTCCACGGGTACTGAAATAAAACCGACAAACAGGAAAGCAGTACAGAGGGTGTGTCACAGCTTCTGTGACACACCTCCTGTATTGCTAAAGTGCCGTACAGCACTTCGGCATTCTGCGGAAGCAGGAAATGTGTGCAAATGCACACTGTAACACTCAACCATACAGATTTTTGCAGAATGTCCAGATCTGCATACCTCTCAACCTCTTAATGCCAAACATCTGGACAAAGCTCGACAAAATGGGGGGGGGGGGGCAAATAGGGACATATTTTAAATATTGCTCTTATAAACTAAAAAAAAGTTGCTAGAGAGTAACAGGGATTGTTTTAACATTATAAAACATTTGAAGTCTGAAACTCAAATGTATGTCATTACTTAGTGAGTTCAATCCTGAGATCATCCCAGTGATTTGCCAGGAAAAAAAGAGTAACAGGCCAAAAATATGAGCCAAAAATCTGGACAGTCTGTGAAAATCTATACAGTTGAGAGGTATGCCCATGGAGCTTACCTCACAACTATCCCTGAAATGTGTACAGATAGTTGACTCATATATTTTCATGTGTTCCTCCTAAAATGTGTACTTCCCTGACTCTGTGGGACCAAACCTTAAGCTAATGCAAAATGTATGTATTCTATCAACTTTCTAAGTTTGTAAGAGGAATACACAGAGAATGGTGCAGAAAGCAATGTGCAAACCCCTACAGTAAACAAAAATAAAACAAATATCTATTTTTTTTCTGTCTGCAATAACGTTTAAGCGTAGCAAAGCATGAGTGCACATCGCGCAGCTATGCTCAGCCTAGCTTACACATCCCAATCAGCTAAATACAAATATATGGCCAAAACTGTATAAAGTGAAATGGTGTAGTGGTTACAGCTTTTTGTGGTTTAAGTCCCCATTCAGTTCATTCATTTTTATCTGTTAAAAAAGCACAAAGATATTTTGTTATCAGTAGGTAGTGAATAATATATATATATGTATATATTTGTTAACCAGGGTAGTGTAGCAGGTCAAAATGTGAGGTGTCAGTGTAGTACAAATGTGAAACCCTCATAGAAACACAAGTGTCCCATACAGCATAGCCACAAAAGAATGTACTGTAATGAAAGTACATAGGGGGATGTTATGGAAGGTAGACATACATATAATATGTCATTTATGAGGAATCAACTGCACAATGCTGATAGTCTGTAAAAGGAAAGCTGAACAATGCTAACTTGTGCTCAGCTATACTTAGCCAGTATAAGCATTGCTTAAATAATTCAAAGCAGGAATTAGAATAGCTAAGCGGATTTGTGCACTGGTAAGTAGTGCTTAGCATCTACCCCTTTAAGCAATGCATATACCAGCTAAACGGGTTTGCCCGGCCCTTAGCTTAGCTTAACATACATCACAGAAAAGGGTGGGAAATTGGCCATATTTAATCCTCACAGGTGGGAATACAGCTCATAACCAGTTGTAACTCCCCACTGTAGGCACTATGGCTGGTGTTGGAGAGGATGTGTGCTTTTGGGTGCAGTGCTGGTGCATACAGGAGTCCAGGGTCATGGCTGGACTCCTTGTAAAAAAACATGATCTGAAACTGCTGCAGGACCAGTATCAGGGCTCCCAATACAAAGCGGAGGCCTGGGAAAGTCTCACCCATGATCTCACCAGTGCTACTGGCATCCCTTGGACTGATGACTAGGTCTGGAACCACTTTGCTGACTTGAAGTGGAGGAAGAGGAAGCTCTTGGACCAGTGGGTCCAAGATGCACGGCAGAGGGATGTCCCAGGGGTGTGTAAGTATTAATATCAATAACTGTTTACCAAAATCCAGCTGAGTGGGCTGTGAACCAGGAAGCCCATGCAAGCAGGCAGCTAAAGCTGTGTTGCAATGCTGGTGAGCAACAATCTAGCTTGTAGTATTAATACCAAACAAATATAAAGGAGTAGAATGTCACTTTGCAGTATTAAAAATGGGTATGGTGTGTACTGAATAAATCAGACAATATTACAGTAATAGTGTCATATAGATTATATATAAATAAAACTGTAACTGCCTATCAATAAAATTCAAAACCCTGGACTGGTTGTGTTTACTTTGGTATTGTATGAATTAAATGTGTACAGGTTATGCACAGCAACTACAGCTCTGAAAGCATTACACAATCAAGTCACACCTAAGAAAGTTAGTGCCTTTGTAAGACACGAGATTAACTGATATGAAATGTTTCATGCACCAAGATCTGATATCGGAATAGTAATGTTCTGTTAACCACTGTTTTCCACACTGTGCTGTATCAAAATGTATGTATAGGAATGTATGTATAAGAATGTCATAATTACAAGGCCAGATTGTACAACCAAGAGAGTATTAGACAAAAAAATCAAGGAAGAGACAGCAGTTTCTTAATAGCTTGTTCTGATGAAACACAAAACCTTTTGTTGTATTTTATGCACAAACAGGCACGGTTTGAATCCTGGAAGTGGTAGCAAGCTGTATGCATAATTTCACAAAGGATTTTGTGAATATGTGTAGAAACGGTCAGGTAGTGTTAACAGAAATTTCCTCCACAGGTCTGCCAGGTAAGAAAAGGTATAAAGTAGCTATAAGAAGGCTGTAGTTACACTGTGTCCAACACCCACGGTCCAACCTCAAGGCTGCAAATGACAGCAAGATAAGTACATACACCAAGTAGTCTCCCCCAAGAAATGTTCAAGTGTCATGCTGTCACAGCTACTGGTCCCTGCTGCCAACAACCAGGGTGACCAATAGAAATCAAGGCAGAGCATGGCAGTAGCACACACACACACACACACACACACACACACACACACACACACACACACACACACACACACACACACACACACACACACACACACACACACACACACACACACACACACACACACACACACACACAGTATGAGTGCACATATGTAACACTGACTATGTGAATATGAGTAGAAACAGTCAGGTAGTGTTAACAGAAATCGCCTCCACAGGTCTGCCAGGTAAGAAAAGGTATAAAGTAGGTATAAGAAGGCTGTAATTATACACTGTGCAAAGAAATACCACTGCCCAACCCAAGGCCATAGATTGTTGTAATAATATCTGTAGAGTAATAATTAGAGCAATGATCATTAAAGCTGTGATCACTGCAATAATCTATATTTGTTAATTGACATCTCTCTCTCTCTCTCTCCCCCACCTTATCTTCACCAATAATCTAAACACGTAAATGAATGGGTATAATTTTCACCAAACCTACTGTTGGGACATGTGTCCTATTGTTCTAGAAATATTGAAATGTTTTCCAATTAATGTTCCATGTTCAAATACTATCATTGGTGGCCTGTTGATATCAATGTAACCTGCATGCCGGTGTAATGCCCACTGTGGTTCCATATATGCATGTATTCTGTTTGCTATGCAAATGTTCCAAATCTGTTGTTTTGGTTTAATGGGAATACTCATGCATGCTGTTATAACTAATCCTGGAATGTGTTTTTTTTATGGCTAACCAACATGTTCTAAAACTGCAACACCATAGCATATCTGGGAAGACCAATCCCAGCAGATCCACCTCTCTCACCTCATCTGGCCATGGCACTGGGCCCCAGCACATCTGGGACCCACCCTGGACCACCTTGTCTGCTGGTCCTGCACCACATTCAGGTGGAATCTCCTCAGGGGATGGAGCTCATCCCCCCCCGGGTGTGGGCGTGGACAGGATCCTGTCAACAGAAGCCAGGTCCGGGGTCATGTACATAGGGAGCACCACAAAGAATTGGGAGATCTGCTATGTCAGCTTGAGGGCAACATGGTGCATTTAGAGGGTCAGCCTGCCCCTCCTGCTCAGCCCCCAGGACAGCTACCTTTGGGGCCGTGAAGATGCAGTGGTGACTGCTCATGGGTGGGGACCTCAGTCCCACTGTATCCATTTGGGGGCTCATGGGCTTCCAATTACAAAACACCCCTCCCTGTCCAAGATGTTTACCCCCACATGTGTCATATACCACCTCTGTATGCTGTCTTGTCTGTCTCCCTACCCAACTTACCTCCCCAAATATACCTACTATCCTTCTCCAACATCCCACTCTCACCTTAAAAAAAAGGGCAATCTGTTCCCCAAAAAAAAAAAATGTTGCCCAATACATAGCGGTCCATTTCACACACATGTCCACTGGACACATGTAATCTGGTCTAATTGGCTTCACAACACATTACTGTTGTCCTCATCCCAATCTCAGGGTTTTAGTGTCCAAATTTACTTCCAAATTCAGTATATATGTACAGCTGTTGCTGTAGAAGGAATGGACAGCTATGGACCTTCCCTACACCCATCCTGTACATCCCTAGCTATATTTCATATTGCTTTTCCCTCTTCGTGCCCCCTTCTTCACCATTTTCCTATCATCCCTTTTTTCTTTTCTTTTTAAAGAAATTAGTATGGGGGTTAGTGGGAGTAAGCAATAGTAAGTGGGAGTAAGCCTGTTTGAGCAGTGCTAAGCGATGCCTACACAGATTAAGCACTTATAAGGCTAACTGTAAGAATAGTTAACCAAAGGTTAGCATTGCTTACCACCACGCAAACCTGCTTACATCTGCTTAAAAGTGCCTTAATCATTCTGTATCCAACAGCCCTTGTTCTTCCCAGCAACAAAATAATCAGCCCTTGCAAGTTTTGAATCCAGGAACCTGCACACCATAACCACAGCAATTTGCCACTAAACCATCTGAGATGTACATATGTCTGATGTTTTTTTCAAACATATAATTCAGTAGAGACATTTAACAGTAGGGAAAAGGTTTGTTAAAATTAGTCAAGTTATGTACATGGGTGGCCACAGTGGTTCAGTGGTTAGCGTCGTCACCTCACAGCAAGAGGTTCCCCTGTTCGATCCTCGGCTGGGGTGCCTTCTGTGTGGAGTCGGCATGTCCTCCCCTGTGGTCGCGTGGGTTTCCTGTGGGTGCTCTGGTTTCCTCCCACATCCCAAAGACATGCTGTAGGTGGACTGGACACTCTAAATTGATCCTAGCTGTGAGTGCATGCATGTGTGTCCCTTCCATGGAAGGTCGGGCAGCAGGCTGGCAACTCAACACTGTAAAACTCCACTGCCAATCATGAGCGGACAGGTGATCCACTGTGGCGACCCCTAACTGGGAAAAAGCCGAAAAGTTTTGTACATATATATAAATGTATATGTGTATAATATATGTAGAGATATACATATAAAATATACACATATGATATATATACATATAGAAAAGTAAATGAATACATACATATATGTAAACATTTCTGTATGTACCTAAATATATCTATCTATATATATATATATATATATATATATATATATATATATATATATATATATATATATATATAGTGCAGTTGGACATCGGATCCATACTCTGAACCTCTTACTGCAGCAAATCTGTCTAAAGGCTGTCAAAATAGGGGTCAATGGGCCCAAAGTAGGGATCTCTTTTAAATATTGCCTTTATCCCTCCCTCCCCAGCAGCAACTGTTCTGCCCTGCAACAAAGTAATAAGTCCTGCCAAGTCTTGAACCCAGGGCACTGTAAGCTACAATTAAAGCAATGCACCATTATACCATCTGAGCTCTATAAAACAGTGATGATTTCAAACATATTAGTTAGTACAGCCATTCAACAGTAGGGAAAGGAGTCTGTAGAATCAGTCAGGTTATCTATATATACATGTACATATGTATGGAGACGCATATATGTGGACAAATCTATACATTACATATATATATATATATATATATATAGAGAGAGAGAGAGAGAAAGAGGAATACATCTAAATTTATGTCTACATATATACATACACACACATATATATAGAAAGGTGAATACATACATACATATATATATATATATATATATATATATAAAAATAAATATAAATGTGTGTATGTATGTATATATATATATATATATATATATATATATATATATATATATATATATATATATACATAAATATATAACAGCTACAAATACATGCAATTTGAGGGTCATGCTGTTGTACCCTAGAAGTCTAAATCTGAAAATGCACTCACTGGAATTCCTTAAATGGGGAACAATGAAATCTGTGCTGTAACAGAGACCTGGTTAAAGGCAGCAGGAAGCACCCCTGCACTACTAGCATATATATATGTTTGTGTCTTTCGGCTTTTCCCGGTTAGGGGTCGCCACAGCAAAACTCCGGTCTGCTAATGATTGGTAGTGGATTTTTACATACCTGGTTACTAGCCCTGACACACAGCCTTCAATGAAGGCACACCCCATTCATGTATGCCTCCACACAGAAGACGCTCTAGCTGAGAATCCAACGGGACAACGTCTTGCTATGAGGCGACAATGCTACCTCAGCACCACCACTGCAGTATATATATATATATATATATATATATATATATATATATATATATATATATATATATATGTATATTTATATTTATATATGCAGACATGTCTCAAAATGCCCATACAAACATATACTGCTGATAGACCACCCATAACTGGGGCAGCATGCACAATTGGATACAAAAGTACCCATGACACTATCATCTACCCCCCACAGTCCAAATAAATAAGTGAACAGTACACTGCTACAAAATCATGATAGGCCATACACAATGGCCAGACATTCAACAACCTCTTAGCAAAAGAACTAAAATGACTGAACAAAACAAAGAAATACAACCAGCCAGTAATTCACACATGTTTATTATACTCTGTTGTCTTGGCCACAGCCTTCAAGGAGGAAAACATTACAAGAAATACTTGCCTTAATCACAAGAAGCAATTAACACTTAATAACATAATTAAATACACAGCCTGCAATTACACTCCTCATTTGACCCCCAGCTGATAAAGTATCACATTTAATAATAATACATTGAGTCTGTACATAACAATTGTTCTTTTATGATTGTTTCATCAAACTGAGGAACAGACTTTTTCCAAAACAGTATCTTGGAGGCCACTACTGCCCCCATGGTGAGATTGATTCAAATGTACAGCTATATAACTGTCTTCTTTCTTATCAGTAATATGTCGCACATTTTCTAACAGCCTAGTTTTAAAACACGTGTTACCCTCCCCCACATAAAATATGTTGCAAGGGCATCTAAGAGCATTCTCTGTACACCAACCTCTTGAATGCACAGACTTCAAAATGTTTTCCTGCTTTTCCATTCAGCAGGAATGACAGCACTAAATAATGATAGACCATTATACCTATCAACCTCCTACTGTACATCTGGACAAATCCTGACATAATTGGTGGACAGAGGCTCAAAGACATGGTCATACTTGAAATATTGTTGTTATACACTGAGAAAGTTGCTGGTGTTACAGGATTTGCTGTAACATATCTTTTCTGTGGGATATTAAGTCAGAAAAACAAACGGATGTTAACATTTACTGATTGCAATTACCAGAGTATGCTACTGATTTGCCAAGGATAACACCTGTCTGGGGAGCAGACCAAACATAACAGGCTAACCTCTGGCCAGTATGTGGATAGCCCTACAGTTGAGAGCTATGCAGAGACAGAACTTTGTCAGACTGAAACCCATGCAGAAGTAGCATGTTCAGACAAACCCTGTTAAACTAGCAGTATTCCAAACGTATAACAGCAATACTCACATTCTGCCCCTAAGTCTTGAACCTTCTCCACCATTTATTTGGCTTGTCTCCACAAGTCTTGTTGTAAGAGGTATTAGCTCAAACACCTCCAGGATGTCTTCATCACAGGTAAGGGAAAGGGCCAATGCCCACATGAAGTATTCTATTATAGGAGTGTGTTGCCATGACATTGGCTATTGGAAAAACTACACAGCTGCTCTGCAAGCAATTAGCAAGTGGGGGACACCAATTGGTGCACAGGCCATCACCTGATCATGAGCATCACCTACAAAACCCATGCTGCCACCTATTCAAACCAGCTCTATCCCTGTAGTGCACAGAGAGAGAGAGAGAGAAAACAAATAAAAACAAAAACTAGAAAACAGAAAAGAGAAGAAAAAAACGGTATGCGAAATATGGAAACATGTAAGCATGTAATTGAATGTAGTACTTGGTCTGTAATAATGGGAAATATGATTTGGAAGAATATATGTCCCAACAAGACTTGCTGTACTAATGTCCTCCTGAACAGCTGCTATGGCCATAGCATCTGACCCTCTCTGCAGTGGGAGAGATCACAGCCATACCTCTCAATTGTACAGATCTTCACAGAATGTCCAGATTTTCCCATCATAGTTTTTCCTGAAATCTGTACCTTTCTGGCAAATAGCTGAGGATTGTAGTGATTAAGTAATGACAAACACTTGCGTTTAAGCCTCCACATCCTTAAAAATATTCACAGTAATGCAAAATGTATTATTCTACAAACTTCCTAAGTTTGCAACAGGAATATTTAAAATCTGTCCCTATTTATCCCCCCATCATTATAGGCTTTGTCCAGATGTGATGCTCTTAGAGGTTGTGAGGTAGGATCACAGCTCAGGAGCCTGACTCAGCCTGGAAAAGGACAGCTCACATATGATAACCGCTGGGATGTCTGTCAAACAGTTGTGACTGTGCCACTGCTAGGCCAGTTAATGGGATGCGGTCCATATCCATATGTTACCTGTGAGTATAAGTATGATACATGTTTGTCTTGTAAATCTAAGAAACCTACATAGGGCATGTGCATAGTAAAGTACTCTTGCAGACGTGTGTTGAACTGCATGTGATATATTGAATAACATTGTTCAGTGTTCAGTTAACAGTGTTCTGCTGGACAATAAGCACATTTGTGACTGATATCTGTAGTCACATACATAAATACTTGTGTTATGTCAGCCAGACCTTTGGCAAGTCTATGAGCAATGACAACGTAACATAATAGCCTACTTATGACTGTTGGACATCTTCCAGGTTATTGCAGTGATGTCAAAGCCTACTGTACAATCAACTTACTAATGCATGGTGCAGCTATATTAATACAGTATCAATACTGATGTCCCTTTTGTCACCCATTTATGTGTGCCATTGTCCAGAAGTCCTGACACAACAGGTTGAGAAGTATGACTGAGCAGCAAGATTGTAAATATAGTGTGCCATACTAACATAGAACAGAAATGTATACCAGGTATCCTCTGAGCACATGTATGTATGCATATGTTCAGCTGGAAGGCACAAAACTAATAACATGGGTTTCAAGCAGTCAGGTAAATAGGTTGTGCATGTTGCACATGTGTGTAATATCAGTGTCAGTGCATACAACAGACATAAATGTGTACAGCTACTGGTTGTTGCATTGACCTGACACTGACATGGGTATTAGAGTAGGCATGATTATCAGGTAGTAATTGGAGAAGTGTCCAACTGTGTTATGACCCTCTGTCCATTCCTACCACTAACAGCTATATCAACACCTATATACAATGGATATCAAAAGTGTACACACCCCTGTTGGAATGCCAGGTTTGTGTGCTGTACAACAATGAGATCACAGAAAATCATTTTAAAATGTTTCTCATCTTGTATGTGACCCCTAACCTGTACAATTCTATTGAAAAACAAACAAAGCTGTTTCATGGAAGGTGAGAAACTATTGCCAAGTAAAGATGTGCCACAATGTTAGAATCCAAACTAAGACGAATGAATGCTGTAACTATCTCAACAGGTGCTTACACAACATAGCAGTTTAAGGGTATGCATACTCATTCAATTGGCTTATTATACTGATTATTATTTCCATATGTTGTCACAGACCAGAGTTTTATGTTTACAATTGAATTGTATAGGTTATAGGTCACATTAAAGGTGGGAATTGTTTTGAAATCAGTTATTGTGGTGTCATGTTTCAATTGCACAAATACCAGGCATTGTAACAGGGGTGTGTAAACTTTATATCCACTGTAGCTATATGGACTCAGAAGTACCTGACCTGTAAAACCAGCCTCCACCAAAGTAGAATAATCCCCTTTGGTGGACAGCAGCAATATGCAAACCACATAATAGGTTGCTATATTGGATGTACAAGGACACATAGGTGCAGGCAACAACTTGGAAGCAAGTCCACCTCTATCTGAGCAAGCACGCAAGTTCACAGGTTACTTCCTGTAAGGCTGACTGTGACTACAAATCAGACATATCCACACCACCAAGGACAATAACAACAATGTCTCCACATACGTTGTCAGTCTCAGATGCAACAACACAATTCAACCTGTACTGGGGGTAAAGCGCACCTCATACACACATGCCATGGATATAGGCAACCTGCATCAGACAGGCTAGGTGGGAACATTGCCACCCTGTCCACCCCATTTGTATAGGGGGATATGCACATCAACCACACTCCTCCCCTCAGCAATGGTGAGCATGTACATATTGCCTACTGATGGCAACAACAGCAAGTCTCAATGGGACATAATAACATCACTGTCTGCCTTCTACATGAACTCAGACATGTACTCACACCTCTATCACACACTACAGTCAAACACAGAGTTGCCACCATCCACACACCATCCACATGGAAGATAGCCACTGTCATCCCTCTACACAGAAATGAATAAAGAACAGAGGATTTTGCAATTAAATGTCCAACATTGGGAATAATAAAATAGCTCAGGGCCAGGAGTGTAATGCAAGCTGTTATAGCCATGATCAATTAGAGGGTTATGGTGTAGTTTGGATTATTTGCAAGTAAAATCCACTGTTGATGTGCAATTTGACAACCGCATGAGGTCCTGTGACCTTTTTTCCTATTTATGTCTTCCAGGTAACATGCAGATGCCTCACCTCCTGGTATTCTCTGATGGTGAAAATGACATAATCACTCAATTTGTGATAGAACATTATGGGCTATTATTTGGGCGGAGAGCACAAGATGTGCGGGAGAGGACCATCCTATGGAATGATCTGGTCCACAGGGTAAATTATGTTGGCCTGCACTGCAGAACTTATGAGCAGGTACGGCATCAGGCCAGCAACCTCATCCTCCATGCCAATCAATGGGCTGCTGCTGTAACGAGGGACCGGCCAGCCACAGGTGGGGGCCCAGCCATCCAGCCCCCACTGACACCCACCAAGGAGCTCCTCACCAACCTTGGGGCACCCGCCCAATGCACAACCCATGAAGCTGAAGATAGCATTGTGGAGGTGGGTTGCATCCACACAATGGACAAGGAGTGTGCAAGTAAGGTCCCAGTGCACATTACTAGAACACTGTTGCTTATCCATTTCTATCTGTATAGTATCTACATGCATATGTCAGATGAGATAGTAGGTCTTGCTGGTGTTTAGTAATGCACAGACGTGCACATCTATGGTGATGGTCAGCATATTTTGTAGTATTGGGGGTTGTACTGTTAATGTGCTGAAATACTGCTTCCACCCTGTAACAAGGCCACATGTGTGGCTACTGACATTACCTCTCTCCCACAACTATTTATGTCCCTCTGGTATACAACTGGGACAGCAGCCTCTAGCTGATGAATATGGAATTGTTTTGTTGAGGTTTGCCAATACACAGGCCATGTTAAGGCCATGCTATTTGCCATGTACACATTTATCATATCTACTCATAATGCATGATGTACGTGTTTAGTTTTGTTGGTGTTAACTGCACTGCATCACAGTGGTCACCATGGTATTATATCTGAAGGGTATGTAAGATTCCTGCAGTATACCTCACAACCTGTCAGTGCATGATGTGTGGACAGAGACAAACAAAATGGTGGGACAAATGGGCTACAGTAGGGATGTGTATGAAACATTACCCTTATACAGTGGATATAACAGTGTACGCACACCTATTAAGATGGCCACTGTTCCTGATATATATAATGACAGACCACAGTAATACATTCCACACCTTTAACAACCCGTAATGTGATCCTAACATAAACAATTAATGTGTAAAATGGAATTATATGTTAGGGCAACAAATATTGGGTATACAAACCTTACAAAACACTAGATGCATATGTGTGCAAACACTCAAAATAACATACTGTGGAGGCAGCTTTTGATGTATTGACAGCATTCACTGTACTTGAGTATACACCTGCCATCAAGTACTGGGTTTCAATGTCACATCAAGTAATGATCTGCTGTCCAAGAAGTATGTTCATGACATTTCCTCAGTTGCCTGCAACAGAAGCAGCCATGGCCTGCACACATCTTACAAAGCTTTAAAGGGATCCCTTACCTGAAATGTAGCAGTCAAGAGTAGGGAAAAAAATTACCTCACCATTGCATATACCATGGAAAACAGTATAGACAGTGATCTAGAAGTGTATTAAATATGGGACAACAGTGATGTTGAAAAGAACCAGATGCCCATCCAAAACAGATGACAACACATGTAGAAAACTGGTCAGGGAGGCTGCCAGGAGACATGCAGAAACACTGAGGGAGTTGTAGGAATGTCTATCAAGTACTGCTGTGTAGTACCTGTGGCAACAATTGCCTGGATTCTGCATAAGTGTGGCCTATGGGGTAGGGTAAGTAGATGGAAGATTTTCCCTGCAAGAAACATCATCCAAAGCTGTGTGCAGGTAGCAAAAGCATAACACCAAGTCTTCCAAAGGCAAGTGTTGCAATGTGTAATGGTGTCATGACACCAAGGTTCAAACCTACAGACAGTATTCATAAAGATATGTGTGGTGCACGAGCAACACCTCACTTCACCTCAGGGCCATTATCCCCAACGTGAAGCTTGCTGTGCCATTGTACACCTTTAGGCTTCCTGTTCAATAGCTGGAACTAGGCCTGTAGACATGGTGGAGGGAATTTGGAACACTGTGAAATAACACTCACGTATGGCCCACAGTTGTCAAACACCTGGAATAAGGATGAGGGTGAGAAGGGGTTTCAGCTTCAAACGCAACATTGAACTGAAGCATACATCCAAAGCTAGCATAAGAATGGATGTATCTAAACATATTCAAGGTTATGAAATGGGCCAGATATAACCCAGACTCAACAGCAATAGTAAAGCCCCTGTGTGACCTCCAAGGGCTGTGCACATGAGCTGGCCTTGCAATCTGGCAGAGTTGGGGAACTTTGTAGGGAAGACAGACCAAATAATGCCAAGTCAAGATGTGCCATGCTAGTATACCCCTTCTCAGGAATAGTGACTGATGTAGTTCACTTAACAGGTGCTTCAACAAACAATTGGTTTAAGGGTGTTCACACTTATGCAACCCCATATTGTACACATCTCAGTCAGTATCTTCACGACTAACACATTTGTTTAATTCTTGATTGGATTGCACAGGTCATATGTCACATATCAGGTGTGTTTAATGTTTTCAAATGCAGTAGTGTGGCCCCATTTCATATCGTAGAAAAGGCTGGCATGTCAACAGGTGTGTGTACTCTCCTTATATCCACATTAAGCTTTGAAGGTCATTGGTGTAACTGGATTTTATTGCACATACATGCACTGCTGATGATGAGATCTGCAAATCAAATGTCAGTCATTAATTACTGACATCAGTCCTCATATCATCCCAGTTATGTGTCAGACAAACACATAGGGGTTGTGAGGAACAGAGCAAACATAACTGCCAGACATCTACATGTTCAGCAATGATTTACACAGTTGTGAGGTATGGTCTACAGTAGATGCTAGTGTGCTATACAGGTGCACAGCAATAATGTGTACATGGGTGCGGTGTGTTCCAGGGGAAGGGACAACACATACTATCACAACTCATGCATCCCAGAGATGTATATATATATATATTGTTAGTAACAGGGATTAACAATGGCTACAATGCATGATGTTGAGTGCCATGTGTCATGCATGTCAACCGTTAGGTAATGTGATGTCTGTGTAATATGTTTGTGCCACCTCACCTGTAAGTGTGTGTGTGTGTGTGTGTGTGTGTGTGTGTGTGTGTGTGTGTGTGTGTGTGTGTATGTGTGTGCATGTGCATGTGTGTGTGTGGATGTAAACCATAGCATACAGGTATTACTTTATATATCTTGTCTTCCCCCTCACAGGTGGCGATGTGGGTCGGGGTCCCTCCCGCGGGGAAGCTGATACTGTCTCTGCAGACTCTGACAATGATGATAGGCATAGTGAAGCACAGGCAGGGTTGTCAGGGGCTGAATCTGTGCCACTGGTTAGCATCCCACTTTTTTTCACACCATCTTTGCACACAGTCACAATGCCCACACATACCACATCACCAGTGGCCATAGATGAGGGACAGTTGGCGGGTGGTAGCATGGGACAGGAAAGTGCGGTTACTATGGCAAGTGTGTCTGTAGAAACCAGCCATAGCCAGATAACAGGTGAGGTCCCACACAGGTGGATGGACAGGGGCGCTTGTAGGAGGACTACTGCCTGTCATGCCCCTGCCACAAGTGCCACAGCAGGTGTCACCATATGCATGTTTTGGACCATCTTGGAGGCACAGGCACATATTAACTATTACACCAGAGATGGTCTGAGGCTCCAGGGGCTACTCTTCCTGTTGTACGTGACAACATCCGTGATCTTTCAGATGACCACCATTATTATGTGGAGGTCATGGATAGATGGTTGGGTGAGATGGTGGCAATCCTTGACCATGGGATGTCTGTGCTAGAGCATGTGGAGGGAGTAGGGCATCAGCCATGTTGACATCGGACAGCACCACGAACAGCTGAAGGTCTACGTGGCCGTGCAACATCTCACTCCCGCTCCTGTAGTGGCAGTACCAGCAGCTCCACTGCAGGGGGTGCTGTCCACACCATGATGCAGAAGGCCATGGGCATGTGATCCTGGCCAGTCCCAATGGGGTCGTGGATCCAACAGACAATTGTCATCATCAGGGGAGAGTACCATATCTGGGCTTCTGCCTGGTGGTGCCTGTGCAACCCCTGTCAGGCCCAGTTCCCATGTCTGTGACCAGACACAGTGAACTGTACACTCTGCCATGTATGGTCTGAAGCTGTCCAACATACCCCTGTACAGGGCAGCCACATGGCAGAACTATGTGCATCCATACACACACACATCACCATCACAGCTAGGGCCCCTCCATACTTACACACACCACCTCTGCACAGTCCATTAATAAACAACTCCCTAACCCACACACATGATGTCAACCAAATGGCTCAGCCTAGGCCTCTGGCAAACCTACACCACACCCTGTGCATATGATGATACCTGTGCCACATCCCTGTCATCCATACCATCAATGCTGGGACATGCTAATATGGTTCTGATGCACAGGGTGAATGTACTACAGTTTAGCAATGTAATGCTGTTTAAAGTGCTGTCCGCTGGCATGTTTAATGCTTACATGTCAGGGTGTGTAGCTGTCCAGCCATGATGCATTATTGCTGTTATTAACACTGACTGAATGTGGTCTCCATTAAGTATTCTGTTTGTGTTCTAGGGGTCTGTGTGTCAGGAGGATGTTGGCCTACTGCCCCTTCCTACAAGGGGTGTGGTAGTGTGGTAACACAATGACTGTGTCATATCCAGGGTACAGCTGAACACAAGTAACAGGTCTTTATAACAGTTATTGCAAGTGCCACATAGCTGATAGGTCTGAGGGGTGTATACAGGTAAGTGCATGGTTGCTGATGTAAGCAGCACTTGTACAGTGGACAATGTAAGTGTACTGGGTAGCACACACCAAAAGTTTGTGAACAACACACACACAGAGGCTTTTATGTTGATGCAACACACAGAGATTACTCTTCACATGGATGTACTTCACTTTGCAAAGAACTCATTTTTGCTAATGTAATTCCACCAAGACCAAATTGACAAAACCTCAAATCACTAAATAATCAGTCTGGCAAATTTAATTTCACTGAAAATAGTAGTGACAGGGTATATGTCCTTTTCCCCACTGTAGTGCAATCCTGGAGTTGGTATAAATTGTTGTGGTGGTGTGGGGGGCACAGCCCCCACACTGGAGGGTGTGGGGTGATATAGACCCACACCTAATTAGATTAACAACTACTTACCCTCTTAACATAGACTCAACAGTATAACAGCACACTACGCATGGGGGCACGCATAACACTACCCCCAATGTGGGGGGGGCTGTGCCCCCAGTGGCCACCACCAACTATATATACTAAATCCAGTGGGGAAAAGGGCATTTACACTGCCACTACTAGTTTTGGTGAAATGAATTTCCACAGGAAGATTCATTTGCAATTTTAGCTTTTGCCAATTTGGTCTTGGCCAAATGAACTCCTGGGAAATGCTTTTTCTACAAACTGAAGTAGATCCCTTCACACACACACACACACACACACACACACACACACACACACACACACACACACACACACACACACACACACACACTTGCCAACACTGAGATTAGAACCCCTACCTATGTAGTTATTGCTACTAATGTGTTCTGCCTTAAGTGCACACACCACAGAGCTTGTAGGGTGAGGCATGTTCTGAGGCTCCTGTAAAGTGAACAACATCACCAGGCCTTGTACAGTATGGCAATGTGCAGCCTGTGTGGAGGGTCTATAGCAGAACATTGAAGTTTTAAAACTTTGAATGTTCTAATATCGACCCGTTTTGAGCGAATTCTAAAAATAGCGAAGCTGCAGAACACCAAATTCTTTCCTAGGGGTTCAGGTAAGTGTGCGATTGTGTGGTTGTTAGGATTAGGGTGCAGGTTAGGTGAATTAGGGTTACGTGCGGGTTAGGTGAGTGTGTGATAGTGACGGACCTTAGGGTTAGGGTTTGGGTTAAGGTAAGTGGATAGATAGTAGTGTATGTATAGTTTAGTGTAGGGTTAGTTGTAGGATTATAAGTGTATGTGTGTGTATATTGATGTTTTTAGGTGTGCTTGTGTTGTTGTATGTGTTTTGGAATAGCGAATTTTTTCCCAAGGAAAAAATTCGCTGTTCTGAATGTTCAATATTATGTGGTTTATATATTTTAAGTTCAATGAAATAGCGTTCGCTATTTTAATCTTTCGATAACGTGATATAAATGCTGTGTGGAGACTATGCCCTCAAAATGCTGTCTCATACAAATATGCTCACTTTCAGAGACTCACACACACACATACTCACATTTCCCAGGACGCAGGGTGGTACCCCCACCTATGTAGTCATTGTTAGTATTGTGTAATGCAGTTACCACATGCTCCATGGAGCCTATAGTGTGAAGAGTGTCACAATGTACCCTTACAGTGCAGAGTATGGCAATGGGAGGTGGAGTGGGTGGAAGGGCCACAAAGTAATGTCACCTACAGGTTTACTTGCTCACAAACAGTTGTATAAACAGTAATGCACACACACACACACACACACACACACACACACACACACACACACACACACACACACACACACACATATTTGCCAGTACTGAGTGCCATGCGTCCATGTGTTCATATGTGTGTACCACACTAATCACCAAGGGGTCATTACAAGCCTACCCCATGGGAGTACCCTGGCATCATGCCACCTGACATTTTTCAGCAGTGCATCTATCATATACTGCCATGTGAGTGATCCCCAGGGTGACAGTTATATTCACCATTCACTCATCTGAATTTCTCTTGAAGAGGGCCAGTGAGGTGCTTTGACATGTATGAATCATATATCACATAACGTGGCCAGTATCTGGGTTATGGATCTGCCCCCAAGCATGTTCTAATGAATGTGGTAATGTGGTTGACATATCCATGGCATGTGATGCATACAGACTGAGGTTTCCTAACTGTGGCATGTGTAACACAGCTGGGCAGACATTGCATTGTCTGTCAAGCAGGGATTGCCTGTAAGTAGCATAGATGTGACCGGGAACACTTGGAGGTTTTGGCCTCTTTCCATATCAGTTGTTTCATGTCTTGGGTCCTACATGTGAGGTACACTTGCAGCCTACCCAGTTGTTGAATGTGTCTAGTGAGTTAAATGGCAAATGGGCCATTGCACCTGCTGACTGGCCTAACGAGCAGGGAGTGGAGGGAGACACCGACCTCTTATTCCAGGATGACACACCCTTAGATATGCAATGTGCCACATGGAAGGACTTTTTGTCTACAGTGGCAATGTGGTGGTCAGAAGACAGGTTGCTTTCAAGCTGTGTTCACAGAGCTCCTATAAGGACATCTGTGTCAATTGGACTACCACCGATGTGGTCATTTGTGGACAACACACTGATTCAACAGGGGATTGTGACACATTGCTTGCCATTGAGACTAAGGCCAGTGTTCTGACAACAGTTGGAAGTGTCAGATGTCATTACCCTGCTATTTTATCTTACTGGAATGTAATCAATTGTTACCAGGGCTGAGCTATACTTAGCAGGTTTCAGCATTGCTTAAATGTAGATGCTGAGGAGATCTGCACACTGGTAAGCGAAACCTACACGGTGTAAGTGCCTATTTGATTAACTGCACGTTAGCACAGCTTACTGTCACACAAACCCATGCAAACAAGCTTAAAGCTCCTCAAAACTGCCTTAATCCCTCTGTATCCAACAGTCCTTGTTCTGCCTAGCAACAAAATAAACAGCCTTTGCGGGTCTTGAGCCCAGGACCCTGCACACCATAGTCACAGCATGTTCCCAGTAAGCCATCTGAGATGTATGGTTTTAGGATGTTTTCTCAAACATACCCTACTTTACAGACAGTTTACAACAGGGAAGAGACACTGTGTTATTAGGAATGATTGGTATCTACAAAAAAAAAAAAAAAAGAATATATATATATATATATATATATATATATGAAGAAACATAGAGAGAGAGAGAGAGAGAGAGAGAGAGAGATAGATATGTATGGAGATACATATATGTATATAACAATATACAGATATATTACCAATAAATACTGAGGTGTTTATATATATATATATATATATATATATATATATATATATATATATATATATATATATATAGCTATACACGTGTCTCAAAATATACATGCATACATGTCTCAAAATGCCCATACAAACATATGATGCATATAGACCACCCATAACTGGGTCAGCATGCCTAGTTGGATAAAAAGGACCTATGGGACTCACATCTGCCCCCCCCCCCCACACAGTCCATATAAATAAGTGAACAGTACACTGCTACAAAATCATGATAGGCCATACACAATGGCCAGACATACAACCTCTTAGCAAAACAACTAAATGACTGAACATAGCAAAGAGGAATACAACCAGCCAGTAATTCACAAATGTCATACAACTCTTCATATGCCTCATTCTTAGCCTTTGCCACAACTCTCTTTGCCATGCACTTCATCTCCTCACACTCCTGTCTACTTTCCTTATCTCTCTAACAGTCTCACTCCTTCTTCCCCATCCTCTTTCTCTGTATACTGTTTAGTACTTCCTCAGTCCACCAGCAGGTCTACTTGTACTACTTCCTCCATCCACATGTCACACCAAGCACCTTTCTAGCCGTCTCCCTTAGTAGTTCTGCTGTACTTAACCAGCTATGTAGTAAATTGACAGTGCCAACCAGTGTCTGTCTTAACTCTTCCTTAAACTCCACCTCATGATCACCCTTTTCCAATTCACACCATGTGATCCTTGCTGCTGAACTCACACTCCCCTTCTTCTTGATCACCAACATGATCCTGCAGACCAAGATTCTATGCTGCCTAAATACACTTTCCCCTTCACCACTTTACAGTCTCCAATCTCCTTCAGACTGGCCCTCCTACAATGGATATATTCCACCTGTGTGCATCTTACTACAGTCTTCTAACTCACCCTATGCTCCTCCCTCGTGTTATAGTACATATTCACCAAATCCATGTCCATCTGTTTTGCAAACTCCACTACCATCTCTCTGTGTGCATTCCTTTGAACACCATGCATACCCATCACTTTCACAGACCCTCTGTTCCCTTCACCCACATGCCCATTGACTGCTGCACTGACCATTCTGTCACCCTTGGGTACAGTCATCACCACATCATACAAATGACTTCACATTTCTCTTTGTCATCCATCACACAAACAGGTTGTGTAGCATATGAGCCCCCACCAACCTTAGGGTACACACCCCAGTACAACAAGAGGGTACAGAAGCCAACATGCTGGAGATGGGTGGCACCCACACAATGGACAGGGAGCGTGCAGGTAAGGGCCAGTGGGGATTACTAACTAATGTATCAGACATACATGTATCTGTATTGTATGTACATCCATGTGCCAGGTCCGATTGCAGTTGTGGATGGGGTTTTCTAATGCAGAGAGGTGCACATCTATGGTGAGGACAGAAACATATGTATTATTGGGGTTTGTATTGTAAATATGCAGACATGTTGCATCCATCCTGTACCAAGGCCACATGTAAGTCTGCTGACAATACCTCCCACTGACAACTACCTAGTGGTGAGTATGACATTGTTCTGTTGTGGCATGGCAATACTCCAGCCATGTGAAAGGCATGCAATTTACCATGCACACAACTATCAGTAATAGCTATATTGTTTTATGTAATAGTTAAATTGCTTTATGTGCATGTTCACTTGTGGTGGGGTTAACTGGACTGCATCACAGTGGTCACCACTGGGGCCTATCTTAGGTGACTTCAACATTCCTGTATCATAACTTACAACTTGTCAGTGCCAAAACATCTGGACAGAGGCCAGCAAAATGGGCTGGACAAATAGCCTAAGGTAGGGACATGTGTGACACATTACTGGTATAAAGTGTATATAAATTGTGTACATACCCCTGTTAAGATGCAAGATGTTTCTGATGCATACAAATTGGGAGCATAATATGTCACTCCACACCTCTTCCAATCTTTAATGTGACCCATAACATGAACAGTTCGCTTGTAAAACCAAGCATCTGGACTCATGTATTGCACCTACAAGGCTGACCACCTGAGAGGGTGGCAGACGTCATATCAGCAAGGTGTTTCAGTCAGGTATGATACCTGATGCTGCCATATGTGTCCATACACTCACTGTGGCATACTTGGCTACAATATTACATACATGGGCATTGTTAAGGCACACAAACCACTTCCAACTACGTATAGGTTGCAAACATCTGGATATTCCAGACACATCTGTACAGAGGACTGTACAATGGTTTAACTTGCTACATGTGAGGCAGATTCTGTTACCACACTATATAAAGTAATGGCAGTGGGTGGTGGTCACCAGCCGTGTATGGTACACACATCAAAATGGTATAAGCCACACAAGATATGATCTACACACACACACACACACACACACACACACACACACACACACACACACACACACACACACAAACAGTTGACAGTACTGGGATTAGAACTCCTGCCTATCTAGTTATTTCTATTATAGTGCTACATAGTTATCAGACACCCCACAAAGCTTATACATTTTCACCTAGTCCAAATGTACTTTTAAGGTGGATGACATCAACATGACTACTAAACTAGAGTGAAGGAAGTGTAAAGGGTGGTACAGAAGTCACAAATGGTATAACCCACACATTACATGATTCTCACACAAAAACACACTCACATCCAAACAGTTGCCAGTAGTAAGATTAGAACTCCTGCCTATCCAGTTATTTCTACGATAGTGCTACACAGTTCTCAGATGTGCCACAGTGCTTATAAATTTTCACCTAGTCCAAAGGTACTTCTAGGGTGGCTAACATCAACAGGACTACTAACTTGGAGTGAGGGGAAGTGTAAAGGGTGGTACAGTAGTTGAAAATGGTATAACCCACACACTCTATGAATCTGACACAAACACACACTCACACACACACATCCAAACAGTTGCCAGTAGTGAGAATAGAACTCCTGCCTACCTAGTTATTCTTACTATAGTGCTACACAGTTATCAGACATGCCACAGGACTTATACATTTTCACCTACTCCAAAGGTACTTCTAAGGTGGATGACATCAACAGGTCTACTAAATTGGAGTGAGGGGAAGTGTAAAGGGTAGTACACATGTCAAAAATGGTATATCCACACACTACATGATTCCCACGCAAACACATATCTAAACAGTTGCCAGTAGTGAGATTAGAACTCCCGCCTATCTAGTTATTTTTACTATAGTGCTATGCAGTTATCAGACATGCCACAGAGGTTATACACTTTCAGTTAGTCCAAAGGTACTTTTAAGGTGGATGGCATCAACAGGACTACTAAACTGGAGTGAGAGGAAGTGTAAAGAGTAGTGCACATGTCAAAAATGGTATAACCTACACACTACATGATTCTCACACAAACATAAAATTACTCATCTAAGCAGTTGCCAGTAGTGAGATTAGCACTCCTGTCTATCTAGTTATTTCTAGTATAGTGCTATGCAGTTATCAGATGCGCCACAGAGCTTATACATTTTCACCTTGTCCAAAGGTACTTCTAAGGTGGATGGCATCAACAGGACTACTAAACTGGAGTGAGGCAAAGTGTAAAGGGTAGTGCACATGTCAAAAATGGTATAACCCACACACTAAATGATTCTCACACAAACATACACTCACTCATCCAAACAGTTGCCAGTAGTGAGATTAGCACTCCTGTCTATCTAGTTATTTCTACTATAGTGCTGCATAGTTATCAGTAATGCCGCAGAACTTATACATTTTCATATCCTCCAAAGGTGCTTCTAAGGTGGATGACATCAACAGGACTACTAGATTGGGGTGAGGGGAAGTATGAAGGGTAGTACACAAGTCAAAAATGGTTTAAGCCAGACAGTACACGATTTGTGTGCGTGCACACACACACACACACACACACACACACACACACACACACACACACACACACACACACACACACACACACACAGACACACACACACTTGCCAGTATTGGGATTAGAACTATTGCTCATCTAGTTATGTCTAATATAGTGTTATGCAGTTACTGGTCATGCTACAGAGCCTACTGAACCTTGAAATTGCCAAAACTGCTGATAACAGCACAGCTGAGGTAAAGTATTACAGGTGGCAGGATGTCTGCCTTCAGTTTCACCCTTACATCATGCTAGTTCTTTCTGTCTTGCATTTCAGCTAGCATTATAGCTTGGCACTTCACCAGGTTACTGTATCAATATGTGTAGCACACCTGGGAGCCATCAGCAGTACTCATTCATCACAGAAGTGGCCCCAGTACTTACTAGTTATGTCCACCCCTCCTGGCATGATTGAAGTGCAGTTTTCATGCTTTCACCCATTAACCTGATCCACTTGTCTATTCTGAGGCACTGTGGCAACTGCCTCATGTTCATAGACAACCCTGCCCCCTAAACTCCAAACACTCAGACCTGTGAGAGTTACCTGTACATCACCCAATGTGGACATATACACTCTCCAGCAAAGACTGGACTAGCAGGTCAAGAGGGTAATATCAGCACCTGCACCACACAATGTGGAACACATAGCTCACCATGACACCCACTTTGACAGCCATACATACATTGAAAAGTCACACACACCCACCTTCACAGAGGCAATCAATGAACATTTATCCAAACAGTACAGACCAGCAAGACAGTCACTCACTCAGACACCACGACATGGCACATGCCAAGGGACACATATTTCACCTACACAGTATGCTCCTCAACCTCAGCTCCTAAGGCTAACCACCTTGCACAATACAGTGATCATTGGTAAGTCAATACTGAGGCACACACATATCCCACTCACTAAGTTGAATATGGAGCAGTTAACAGCCAAATATCTATCGCTTACAAGCATCCAACACATGACACAGCCAGTCATGGCACTCCACAACAACTATGAGTATCACTCTGTATCCATGTGGGTGTGGATGACCTGGGACACACCTCCCTGGACTACATGATAACAGACATGGTTGAACTCTCTGATTATGTGGTCCAGGCTGGTGTGACAGTAGCCCTGAGTAGTATATTGTCTTCACCCAGAATGATGCTGCAGTACTATCAACAGATGACTGACTGACTGCAACATTGGCTTACATTTTTTGTGTCATTCTCAGGGGATCCAGTATCTCTCTGCTTAGGATAACATGATTGACAGACCTCAATGACTTGCCACAGATGTCCTACATCTGTCAGCCCTGTGTTTCCAGGTACTGGCTAAGGGTCTTGTCACCCCTATAATGCCTTATTAGGCAGTGTTCCAGATGTAATTACCACCATAACAGCTAGACATGTATGCAATCTGAGGGTCATACTGCTCAACAATAGACCATCTAACTGTCAGGGTGCAGTCACTCAAATCACTCGTCAGAGTGGAGGACATTACATTTCTGCTGCAATGGAGAGGTGGTTCACAGCAGCGGACAGCAGCCCTGCAGTAACAGGCTATAATGCATTCCACAGCTGTCAGGCCCCAAACATGGACCACACCACACCTCCACAGGTGGTGTCTCCATATTCATTATGGATAGGAGCACCTCCAGACTAGTATCCAAACATAATGCATCGGAGATAATTCCAGTACAACTGCCTTGGGGTAATAGTGCAATCCAGACCATATCCTGCTATGGGTCCACATTTATGTCCCTAGACTGTCAATGCACATTCCTCAACACCCTGCCATCTATGAAGGTCCACCGTAACACTGACATAGTAGGAGACTTCAACTACCCCTCCATCACCCGGGGAACATAGCCAAGCACCAGTACAGTGGCCCAACACTTCCTGGAACTGATCATTTTCAGTGCCCCTGACTGGCTCATACTGACCCCCGTAGAGGCTGCAACAACCTTGACCTGTGTTGACTACTTAAATATGGGACTGTTGTTCATCCACAGTTGTCAACTTTTACCTGGTGAGATCCACACAGGGTTTAATCAACATGGAACTCAACATGTCAGCCACAGGGTGTAATCAACATGGAACTCAACATGTCAGCCACACCCCCCACAAAGGTAACCACCTTGCAAAACCTCTCTAAAGCTGACTTTGCAGCTATAAAAACAGGGGTGGATGACTTCACTGCACCCATGATAATGGGAGATAGCTGCATGACTGTTGAATCATACACATATGCACTGTACAAACAGTTACATGAATGCATGGTACTAGCTATAGCCAATAGAACCCAGACACTGTCCTCCAAACACTGGGAGATAATGTGATGGTCCCCTGCCATTACTAAAGTGTACAACAGAAGGAGGACACTGTTGCAGAAAATGGTGGTGTCCCATGACTGTTGAACCCACTTATTAGCCGCAAACAGAACTTGAGATCCCTCATGGAATCTCCTACAGGCATCTATGAAGGCAGAAATGAAGCAGACACTGACAAGTATCACAAAAGCCTTTGACAGTTACATCAATAACCTCCACAGCATTAAACACAAGTGCTGTGATTTACTCCACAATGCTAATTCCTATCCTGAGGCAACAGATATTGGCCACAGTCATGGCAACATATTCAGTGCCAGCTTTACCCCTCTCTCTCCCCACAAGTCTACAATCACAATGGCAGATGAATGGCAGGCACCCAACAGTACTGCAGGCCAGGTTAGACCTGCATTGTCCACAGGCAAGAATACAGCTTCCATGGGACACCAACACATCCATGGCTGTATTCTACATGACATACAAAGTGACCTTGGACTAACTCTGTGTGCCCTGGTCAGTCACAGCCTCACCTCAGGCTTTGTCCCTCAAACATGGCACACTGCTGCAGTCATCCCTCTCCATAAAGGGGTAGCATCTACAGACCCTGGGGATTATTGGCCCCTTAACCTGAGAAGTCTACTATGTAGGGGTATGGACCGCATCATCAGGTACCTCATTGACCAAGATATAGGTGATCACCTAACTCTGAACCCATACAGTTTGGCTTTGTGAATGGCAGATCATGCCTGCTCAACCTGGTTGACGTCTTTGACTGAGTCACCAGGGCTGTGTATGACAGTAAAGGACTGCATACAACCTACATCCATCTGTCCAAAGCTTGTGATACCATCCCTCAGTGAGGGATTATTGATAAATCCCACAAACTAGTCATCAATCCATATATCATTATTTGTTTTGCAAACTGGTTCACAAAACACACAAGTATGACAGTGGCAAACTCCATGTCAGACTGGCAAGCAGTTGCAAGTGGAGTCCCACAGGGATCAATACTAGGTAGTGTCCTGTCCAGTATCTACTACTCAGGAGTCCAGCCCAACTCATAGGAACTCTGGCTGACCAAGTACACAGAGGACTGCAAGCTGGGAGCTATCATTAACTCCACAAGTGATGCACACATCCCAAAGAAAGGCCTCACTGAAACCACTGAGTGGTGTGGAAATCATGCCCAGAAGCTTGACACCACAATATGCATCATTATCCCCCTTGGTAAAACACTTAGTTCCTAGTGAGTACCACACCGATGGGAGCCCAATGAACAATGTATGCATTAGTACAGATCTGGGGACACAGGTTGGCAGCAACTTCTCCTTCAAGCACCACATTGCCACTGTGGTCAGGAAGTCCTTCTATATGCCACATTGCATTACCAAGGGTTTTGCATCCAGGAAAACAGAGGTAATGATCACTGTCTACTATTCCCTCATTAGACCATTCCCCAAGTATTATGGCTCATTTGCCATGTACCTCACTAAACACCTGCAACAGCTGGGGAAGCCACAGAAGCACCTCACAGAGGGGTTTCTAGACATTAAACACACATCCTACACAGACAGACTCAGCAGACCCAAGCTATTCTCTGTGTCATATCACCTAATTAGCAGCTATCTGTGCTTGACTTACAAATCCATGTCTGACCCAGCTGGATTAGAAATGTTACATATAAATCCATCCACACCACACACTGTAGAGACCTCTACCTTAGTACCACAATCACCACAACATGCAGGTGGGACAGGTCCCTCATCAAGAGACTGCACATGCCCTGGAATACGCTTCCCATACATGTCATGCAGAGCACCTAGCTGATGCTCTTCCAGAGAAACTCGATGAGTGAATGGGTAATAGACAGTTCAACCCAAGGATCAATGCAGTGGCTCTACTTCATACAGGCACTGGGATGTAACATCGAGTGACACAATGGCAGGGCCCTTCTATGTGCTAGGGTTGTTAAGGCTCCTGGGCCATTACCTACGACACACTTGTGAACCTATAAGGGGAATGACATCAGCAGGACTGATGAAGTAGTGCAGTGGGTGTTTAACCTATCAAAATACTTTGTTCTACATACAGCCACACATACATACTTGCCAGATGTGAGAGTATTACCCCTACCTAACTTATTTGTATCATAGTGGTACACATTTACCACACGTGCTACAGAGCTTTCTGAGGTGAGAGTTGGCCAAAGGTGCTGATATGGGGAATGACATCAGCAGGACTGATAAAGAAGGGCAGTGGGTGGGAAACATATCAAAATACTTTTACTTACAAACATACGTACCCACACACACATTTGCCGGAAGAGTAGAACCCCTGCCAAACTAGTCATTTGTACTATAGTGTTAAGCATTTATCACATGCACTACAGAGCTTGCAGGGCTGACAGCTGGCCAAGGTTGCTGATAAGGGAATTACATCACCTGGACTGATAAGGTGGGGCACTGTGAAGTGTTGTGGGTGGGAATGGCATAAAACTGTTTCACCTATAAACAACCATACAACTACCTCAATCTTGCACACACACACACACACACACACACACACACACACACACACACACACACACACACACACACACACTTTTACGTTTGCCCGGACTGAGATTAGAACTCTTATTTAATTAGTTATTTATACTATCTTGTTATGCAGTTATCGCACACATCACAGAGCTTATAGTGCTGGGGCCTGATGGAAGGCACCACTAAGATGACTGATATCTGCAGGACTGCTAAAGTGGGGAAAGGGGACGTGTACTGAGTTTGAATGGACCCAAAAGCTTTTAGTTGTGAACACACACACACACACACACACACACACACACACACACACACACACACACACACACACACACACACACTCTTTTACATTTGCCAGGACTGAGATTAGAACTCCTACTGAACTAGTTATTTGTACTATCTTGGTATGCAGTTATTGCACATGCCACAGATCTTATGGGGCTAAGGCCTGATGTAAGGCACTTCTAAGATGACTGATATCTGCAGGAGTGCTAAAGTGGGGAAAGTGGAGGTGGACTGGGTTTGAATGGACCCAAGCATTTTTAGTTGTGGACACACACACGCACTTTTCTATTTTCCAGGACTGAGATTGGAACTTCTATCTAACTAATTATTTGTACTATCTTGTTATGCAATTATCACACACACCACAGAGCTTATGGGGCTAGGCCTCACAAAAGTGATTTCTATGGTGACAGACATCTTCAGGACTGCTAAGGTGGGGCAATGGAAAGTGCACTGGGTGGGGAAGGGCTGTTCATTCCTAGATCCTACTGACATTTCTCTAAGTGCATGAGCATGCCCAGTGCGTCCTTCTATTGTACATGTGGGACTCCATTCCAGGGATTGTTGTACTCCAATCCTGTTTGTTTTGTGCTACAGCCATAGCTGTCAACCTGTTGGTGCAGGATATCTGGAGATAGCTTATCAAAATGTGGGGACAATGGGCCATACAATGAATGCGACAATTTCTCTCAGTAATGTATGGGTTGGAAGGGTTACATGGCTGGTTTTTGCAGACATCTGTCATATATGCCATTTGACACTGTCATGTAGTGTTTCAGTACCTGGGGACATATCTCCTCAGATCATCACAGTGATTTACCAGAGGAATACACGATGGATGATGCACACACAAGGTTTATGGTCCAAATGCTACACATTCTTGCACTATCCAGCCTGTTGAGAGGTGTGCCTACAAGCAATTGACTGCTGATGCTGTGGAAATGGTCCAGCACCTTGATGATATATTACAATGGTGGAATCTCTGTGCATTTATGTTCTGGCCTGATCTGGTTTCCAGTCCACAGTTGTGTAATATAAATCAGACAGGATCAGGGTGACAGGCAGAATCCAGGTATATTTCTAGGGAATAGGACATGTGGGGGGGGTGTCCTGGGAAGATATGTTTGGCTATAGCTACCAGCACTTTGCATTGGGCTCTCCTCAATGGTTGACTACACTTGGAGGGCCTTGTGTGTGTCAAACTGTTTGACCAGCCTGGAAGTGTGTGTTTGTCACACATATATGTATGGCCCACCTCATTTTGCTTGGATGGCCACAAGTTGGGATCAGGATGTTGCATAGGATGAGTGATCAGGGAGGGGTGTGTTACTCCCCATGGCTGTAGCCCAGGGTTCTGTGGGTGCAAACATGTCACCATCTTCCAGGGTTAGGCCTCCCTGCAGTGGGTTCATTTCCATGTTTAAACTCCTAGCCCTGCCTGTCGACTGTACAGAGTATCACAAAATGCCCACATCCATGACTCATATATCTTGTTGGTTACCCAAACAAGTGTGGTTTTCCAGCAAAAGTGTTTTACAAGTCACTCAGAGTTGAAGTCAGATATTAGAGACAGTTGACATTGCAGTTTCAGACTTCGTACCCACCAGACACTCCATGCTACAACAAATCATTCCATCAACTTTATAACATTATTAGAGCAGTATTTCACAGGTATCTTTCTCTTTGGACCTTCATCATCCCATTATTTATGTCTTTGTCCCAATTTCTGGCTCCCTGAGTCAGGCAGGTTTGCTCCTAGCAACTGTCAGCATGGCCTTTCTTTGCATTTTGTGGACTGTGTTATGTTGGTGTTGTGGACCCCTTGACACTCCCTAAAGGGCACTATGGGTGAGGCATAGGCATTTGCCAGAGGCCTGTAGGCCAGGTGTGACAGATGCAGGCCATCTATAGCAGGGCAGTGCATTCTGATGATCATATGCTCCCAGGCTGCTGCCAGGAGACACCCCTGGGAATGGCACCAGTATGTTGACTGTGTGTGTTACTGACAATTTCTTTCTGTTACTATTGCACCATCAGTCTGGGTGACAGCTAGATTCTGCTTGGGTCTAGGAAAATGTTACCACATTTCTATGGGACAAAGGGGGGGTGACACGACTGTACACATTACACATCTGCACAAACTGTGCTGATATTTGCTTAACATGTTGGTCACATGTAGCATGGTGGTGTGCCCTATCTTTCAGACTACAAGCATAACAGTATCAACTACAGGTCAGATTGTTCTGGGATAGACATTTGTAGTTTCAGACTTCTTACCTTTTAAAGCCATACTGCCACTGCCACACCTGTTGTGATATCACTGTGTAAACGTCTGTGTGTGAGGATTTCATGGGTGTCACCATGTGGGGGCTTTTGCCAGGCATTTCTGTATGGTTGTATACAGTTGATCTGCTGTGTGGGAATAGTGGTGGGTATGGGACCCGCACTTTGACATCAATGCATGTGACCTATGACCCCCCAGTTATTTGGCTCAGCACATATATTGCAGTGGTAGTTTCGACTAGGTTGGTACTACATGATGTGGGTAGAGCAGTGCAGGGGATACACATCTGTCCCACAGAGCTGTCAGTTGCCTGCTGCTACTCAGTTAGCCACCCCATTCCCTTACATGTTTGATCAACATCATAGATATGCTATCAGAAAAGTCCACCCCATTATTTTAATTTGTTACAGAGACTGGCTTACCTTGTGCCTCTAGCTGTTGTGAGGGTGGTGCTTGAGGGCTGACTATGTCGGATGCACACAATACACTGCCTATACATGGTCAGGTATAGGTAGTGTGATGTTTGCCATCCATTTTACTGTATGTGTGAGTCAGAGAGACAGAGAGATCAGTCCCCAGGGCATACTGGGCACACTTCTGTCTACCTACAGGGGCAAGCTCAGGTTGTTCCTCCTCCGAGTCACTCTGTGCCTGTGGAGGCCTTCGCAATGGTGGGGGGCTGTGTGGCCCATCCCCATTTCGTTCCTGCTGCAGCTGTTTCTGCAGGATCATATTGTGTAGCATGGCACATACTTTGACCATGTGGGCACATGTGGCTGGAGAGTACTGCAAGGCTCCACCGGATATGTCAAGGCAGCAGAACTGTGACTTGAGCATCCCAAATGCACACTCTATAATGATCCTGGTTTGTGCGTGTGCCTCATTATGGCATTCTTGTGTGGGTGTGTGTGCATTTCTGATGGGTGTCATCATCCACGGCTCCAGTGCGTAGCCAGCATCCTCCACTAAATGGCCATACGAGATGTCCCCCCTGGCAAACTACTGATACAGCTGTGAGGAATGCCAGATGTGGGAGTCGTGATAGCTTCCAGGGCAGCCAGCATACACATTCATGATAATGCCCTGGGCATCACACATGACCTGGCAGTTGATGGAGTGGAACCCTTTGCGGTTTATGTAGACCCTACCCCGGTCACCAGGTGGTGCTTTGATGTGGATGTCTGTGCAGTCTATGGCACCTAGTACCTCTGGGTAGTCTGCTACACAGTGGAAGAGATGCATATTGCCAGTCAGCTCCTCAGGGGTTCTGGGGAATTTAATGTGCTCCACGGCATGTGTTCGCATGGCATCCAGGAACTGGTGGAGTGTCCTGGACGCAGATGCCTGTGAGACCCCCATGATATCCCCAGTTGCTCTTTGGAAAGTACCTGCAGCTAGTATTCTTAGAACTAAACATACCTTGGTATCCATTGGGATGGGTTCCCCTCTGTTTGTTCTGGATGTGAGGTGAGGCTGGCACAGCTCCACAATTGGCTGCAGTATGTCCCTGTTCACCCTGTAGCACTCTACTATCTCCAAATCATGTAGCCCCTGATAGGTTACCCTAGATCTGAACACTCTTCTCCTCCTCATAAGTCTGGGCTGGTTGTCAGCATTTTCCTCTTTACCACCCTCAGCCTCTTGCACATACTGATGTATGAGAGGGACAGCAGCCCCTAACATTTTGTTAGTTTTGTCAGGTAAAATTTCCCTGTCTGTGTACACCAGTTGTGTAGAGTTTGTGGGAAAAAACAGACTAAAAGGTGTTTGCATAGTTTATAGTGGTGTGTTGCAGATGCTGCCTGTGTGATTGGCTGAGTATGATACATTCCACCTGCCAGCTCTATTACTTGTATTTGAGTGCCTCTATTCTGCTATTTCCCTTTTTTACTTGTTCCACTTGCCATTTCTTGTATTTTTTTTTACTTTTATGGTTTAAATCCCAATGCATGCCATGCACACCCATTTAGGCAAGGTAAACAAGGCTATACAGCCTCAGACACACCCTCTTGCTTACATATACACAGTGCTGTCATTTCCTATGTTTTTTTATTTTTCTGGTTTGTTTAAGTCGCAGTGCATGCCGTGCAAACCCATTCAGCGAGTGTAAACACTGCTGAAAAGGAAATGGCCTGCCCTGGCTGTGAACATGCTTAGCTAAGCACATCTGAGCTATGCTTTTTTTCGAGCTGTCATGCCTCTGTTTTGTAATTTGCAGAAATGTATTTAGTTAGTAACTGAATAAATTTCTGCAGGTTACAATATTCCTGCACAGACATCTGCCTGCTTCCTGGATCCCTATTTCACCTCATTTGCATGTTTTTCATGCAGGAATAGTGTAGGACCACTCATGCACATCCCTGGAGCTTGATCCTGGATCGCTTGTCAGCCACATTGTATCCAGCAGCTCTTGCACTATTCCTGCACTCCGTGCAGAGCGTGCTGAATCCAGGGGTAAGTCTAGAAACTGTTAACAGTTTGCTTTCTCTAGTCCAGTGTTGCTCTTTCTTCAGTTCCATTTACCCAGTATGTGACTGATCAAGTCACTTAAGCAGACAACTCTCTGAAGGAAATGGAAAATGGGGCTATTCTCCCAGACTGCATGTCAAGTAATTGAGCCATCACGTCACCCATAAGATGTTGCCAGAGCAATCAAAATACTTTTTCCTGACAGTAAAAGTTAACTGCAATTAGAAAATCTACATGAAGAACATACACACTTATATTACCCCTATATATCTCAAAAAAGCAGACTCTCAATGCACATTTCCTACTGTCTTCTATCCCTTTGCCCTTAAAGCCACTTCTACTGTCTTTGCTGTATCCCCAAGTTTTTCCATCCAGCAAGATTCCAGCTTATATTCACTGCCTTCTTCATCTATCTCAACTTCACTACAACTTTCTTTTTCTCTATATCACCTAACAAATATAACACACTACTCACCATTCCTCACCTATTGTCTGCATTCTAGGCGTATCACCTCCTCTTTGCTTTCTACTCATATTTCCCACACCCCCTCTCTTTAATTTCTCCTACCCACAAATGTGAAATTGAAATCTGACATTTTAAACCTCACTGCACATCCCAATTTGTATTGTATTACTGTATTAATATGTTATAAACTCTACGTTTTATCAGTTGCAGATTTTCTGTAGTATAGCTGCCTTTCAGTTATTGTGTGTCCATACTGTAACTTTAAACTTTCATTTTTCTATACTGTATAAAACTGCTAATTTTGTAAATGGAGCTTTTCTACCAGGGCCTCTTCCTCTGAAAAGGGTCTACCACAGCTCAGTCAGACTACCTCAGTCAACAAAAGCAATAAATAAGTAAATAAATAAGAAAGAAATAAAGATTGCAGAAAGCAGAAATGTGTAGGAAATCAAATTACTCAAAATATCTGGCAGACATTCACCCAAACTGGATTTCCTGAGAGAGAATATAATTTCCTGACTCTCAGAAAAAAAAAAAAAAACCCTGAAAAGTGACAATCCTATTATAGGACAGACTGTGTCTGTTGGTATGGAAAATTTTCATTCTAACTGCTCTTTTCTCAAAATGCAAGGCAGCCTGGTAAAACGGGAGTGCAACTGTGAGAGGAAAATAACAGCCTATCTAATCAATACAGATACCAAAGGAGAAAACACCAATACAACCAACCAGAAGAAAGGAGAGAAAGACAAGAGCTACTTAATGGCCAGGGGTTGCTTTTGGGCAGCTAGGTGTGCGTGGAAAAATTATATAGGCTAACTCAGCTGTTTGTTTATAGACAGTATACTTTTTATCCACTCTATCACTTGACCATAAATAGATTTGTTTTCATTCCCTTTGTGCAAACGTCAATGTTTACAGTTTAAAAAGTTTATGAGTTACTGTATTAGGTGCATTTTACAGCATGTGTAATTTGTGACAGGTCATACAACTGAAGCTAGAAATTTTACCCATGACAATGGGAATATGGAAGTTGTATTGTATGTTTTAAAGTGTCAATTTTCAGCAATGCAAATGGAATGAGAAATCATAAAAAGGAATATATACAGGATATCTTGAGAAAATATAATGAAGTCAAAGATTAATTGTTTAGCAAATAGTTAATGCCCACTATTTATAACTGCATATACGTATACCAGGGGAACCTGAAAGGCCTGGTGACACTACTTGTAGTGACAATGTACAGAGGTGCTATTGTAAGAATGTGCTCTACTGACTATATCGGATACATTTTTAATTTTCTAATTTTAATTCCTCATCTTAACTTCTATGCTACTTTTTAACCAGATATATTTTTTTATCCCAATCTTGCCTACTTACAGTAACAAAAATAAATGAATAAATAAAATTATCAGAGATGACCTTCCCCATTCTCTTTCTCTCATTTTGATGCAGATTTTTCCAATAAGTGCTCAGTATACATAACCTGCTTTAATTTTGCATGTATATAGATGCATTAAAATTAAAATGAAATCATGGTAAAGACCAGAAATTTATATTTGTGTTTACTTCAGCGGCTCAGCACTCTGGCCCACAGTCCAGTTCCAACCAGATGGTTATATGAAGCTGTTCTCATTAGCTTCAGCCATAAACTGTGCTCCTCTCCAGCTCTGTGTAAGTGATTCTAGACATTTTTCCACACCACATCCACCCCTCTGGTTTCTAAATCACTTATTTTGGTGAGAACTGTGGTGGTAGCAAACACTGCAGGGCAGACCAGAGCTGCATGCTTTAAGTCATTCCACCTACACTTGTTATGTAGAACATGCAAAGGTATGTAACACTTCTCTTGTACCTCTTATTTTTTCTGTATCATGGGTCATCGTGCTTTTTTTCTGTTTTATTCCCTGCCTAACTGCAACTAAGAAACTTAATTTAATGTGAACTTCAAACTGGTATTAAAGTTACATATGCACTTAACTAGGCAACTGAACTAACCATACAGACATTTTCAGGCAAAAGTTGGACAAAATGCCAAGAATATTGTGAATAAAAATATTTTTTACACTTGCTATGGATACATTTCATATCACAGTCTACCATACCTATTAGCCTCTGCCCATCAATAATCAAAATACTGGTCTTTAAAACTTATTACAAGAGGGATAATATTTTTCAGAACAGGGAGGGTGGCCTAATGGTTAAGGTGTTTGCCTTACAAACACAAGGTGCAGGGTTTGAGTCTCACAAGGGATAATTGGCTAGGCTTAAAATGGCTCGCAAGGGCAGTTAGCTTAGTACTAACCTATGAACCTATAAGAATGACTTCATCTACTAAACAACATATACTCAGTGATAAGGAATATTTCTATAAGCTTAGTTCACGTGTTTATTAATGTACTTACCTTTAAAGAGATCTAACAGGAGCAATGCACAATTCACAGTATTATATTGCAACATTTGAAATGTATGTAGTTAGTACTTGTGAAGATCTTTCTGGCTAAGTCTTGGTATTTGCTTCATTGCTTAAATTGGCATACTATTCTATCAGTTCTTTTTTAGATAAATAACTATTTTAATATGGAAACATAACCCTAAATCAAAAGATTATCAGAGGAGACCAATGACGAACACTCTAGTACAATGAAGACTGCTGAGTTATGCACTGTATTTTGAATATGTGGGGTAAATCAAAACATTGTTGGATCAGTACAATGGCTGAAAAGTGCACATAATTAAAAAAAAAAGAAAAAAAAAACTCTAATCATTGTATTCTGCTTTTGGGCTGTGATGACCCTCCACTGGACCAGTAACCAAGGAGCCTCAATCCTCACCACTGGCAACAGTGGAGGACGTTCACTGAGAGGATGACAAATACACATACAGTATTTCCAGATGCAGCTCTCTGCATCAAGTGCAATTTCCCTTAAGAGCACACAGAGAACACAGTCAGTCCTGGGCTGGTTTATTTCTCTTTCTCCAGATCCCCAGTAATACTCCCCAATGGCACAGCTATAGAGTTGAGATCTCAGCTGAGTGACCAAGCCAAGACCTCCAGCACTCTCTATGTCCAACCAGTGCTTCATGTCCCTGCCCAAGTAGCTGACACACGCACTCTTTGAAGTTTCATTTACACACACACACACACACACACACACACACACACACACACACACACACACACACACACACACACAAACCCCCCTGGGAAATGCGGCCACAGGTTTACTAGATATGTCCCCTTCTTCCTAGACTATAAGGTAGTTACCCCTGCCACCAGTCTCTCCTTATCAGCTACTTTAAGGCCCTTAACACAAGGTGTCCAATCATACTGTGAAATATTAATATTAATACAAATGGTAGTTTGACCAAGAGCAAGGTTGTTAGGAGTGGCCCACATAGTGTCACCAAATAAATATGCAAGTACTCTCAAAACTTAAATATCTCTACAGAGATCAGCCACAATTAATGGTTTAAACATATATTTAGTAACGAATAATAAAAGAACAAGAAAGTATTCAGTATCTATTCACAGTGACATCACAGTTCAAAACCACAGGAAATATTTAAAACAACATTACAGGACAGTCTGAAATAAATAAAGATCAATATCTAAACTAAGCTTTGCTATATTCCTGACTATATTTAAGAGAATTATACTATAACCTAAGAACTTACTAATACAGCAAAGCAAATGTGTGGTGAATGGTGCTCTGTCTCACTAAGAGACTTCTCAAATTAATATCTAAAATATTACTGCTGGGATAGCTTGCAGAATGACATCACTTCTTGTCATCTGACTTCTAGTTCCCAGGCAAAACAACCATCGATGGCAGCTGGTAGCATTTAGCATCTACCTATAAAAATACATAGACAAGGGCTTCTCCTCAGATCTTTGTCAGATGCTGGAAGTCATAAACAATTGCATTCCTTCATACTGCCAAGATTAGTTATTAGTTCACCCTAAAGACAATACAGAGAGTTTCCTAGCACTGGCTTTATGTCTCTTGCTGCATTGAGAACTGAAAGATTCCATCTTTTATGGACTAGCCTATAAAGTAATTTAATTTCAGCTATTTATCTAAAGTTTGCTGAACTGAAATTAACCTCCTGTATTCCAGTTTCAACTGTTAAAATATATACATTTAAACAGTTACAACAGTGTATGTACATTTCTGTTCTCTTCCAGGAGGGCACACTGTGGTTACATTTCAAGCACAATGTTCTGCAAATACCTTTTCAACACACACGTCTGTACAAGCAGTTTGATATACACACGACATACAGTTCTAATACATTTGTAACACAAGCTTCTTGTATATATCATGTCGATATTCACCAATGACATATAATTATATGCACAATTCCAGCTGGCTGTACTGGCAGTACCTCCTTTTGTCACATGGGCAATAAAGAAAATGCTTTTTTTTATCATAATGTGTGATTGGTCATGATTCATTTATGTTAGACTGGCATAGCAATGTTTCTGCTATGCAACTACAGTCCACCTGGTATACAGCTGACCATGTATTGCAAGCTCCCAAATAACACTTATTAATGGAAATCCTTTAAGGAGCACAGTAGGAGCCTTTGTTAAGCATGTTGACTGTGCAGGTCAGACAACTTCATGAAACAACATTCATGAAGTGCCGCATGAGTACTGCAGCGGTCATTTTAACTCCACAGACTACAGTAGAAATTCATGGCCATGATCATGTAAAGTATTTACATCTGGGGTAGTCCTTTACAATGTCAACTTAATAATAATATATATCCAAGAAACAATATCCAAGTTCCCAGCGATGCAAATGCCTCTCGAAAACCTCCAAACACAAATAAATAAAACCAAATAGCCAGGCAGAGAGGCAACCAGAGCATAAAAACATTAAGCATCGTTCACTAGTCAAATAATCCAAAGTTCAAATGGGATAAAAATAAATCGGACTTTAATACGTGCACACACAGTAAGCGCTTTCACAAAAGCTTCATCAGACCGTATGAATAATATATTCATAATAATAATATATACCTGCTCATTTAAGGATGACCTCCATCACCTCTAAGGCTTCAAATGTCACTTCCATGCAAGCATCCTCTCAGTCCCTGAGTACAAAAATTAGGGACAAAGCCAACAATAATGGTGGAACAAGGGCTCAAAAATGGGAACACATTTTAAACATTACTCTTAGATACTAGAATAACAGGATCTATATTGAAATGATTTTTCAGAAGGATATGAACTCTGAAACTCAAATGTTTGCCATTACTTAATGACTGCAATATTGAATGATTTGGCAGAAAATCACATGTCCTAACAGGAACAAACCAAATACCTGACACAAAATCTGGACATTCTATGAAATTCTGGACAGCTGAGAGATATGCATACAAGATGTATAAACAATGATTAGAATATGTAAAACATTATTGCCTTAGCACCTGACCACAGTCTCCACATCCTTGGAAGCACCAGATTTCATATTTTATAAAGTATACATTCTATATAACACATAGCCCTTTCCCCATTATTTCTCTAGCATCACCTGAGGCCAATAAACCTACTTCCCACCTTCCAGTTGTGCAGATAAACTGTAGCTGTAAATAGTTTCTGTCTGGAGTTTCTTGCCTCCCATATGTCTCAACCTGTAGATTCAGAAAATAGGTACAAAGGCTTTGGAAAAGTAGGTAAATCTAACCAAAACTCGGGACACTTAATTAACATAAATTTGAATACTGCATAGCACATAACTCTCCCCATTTCTAACAGGAGTTTGGGATCCTTCTCAGAAACACAATTTAAAAAAAAATGAGAATGACATAAATTACGCAAAAGTATAATCATATCATCGAAGACAATGAAAACACTTCAGACTTGAATGAATGATATTATAAAAAACTATTTCCTTTTGCCACTGTAAAAAGAGAGATGTAACATGTGGGCCCTTTTTCTTTAAATTATTCATGTCACTGGTATGAGTGTCTTTTTTCCAATGCATTAAACAGATTCAAAATCTTTTGTGTTTGGAAGGGGGGTTCAGAAGGGGAAAATCAAGCCTGAAAATATGGACATATCTTTAGAAATAAGTACACCATGTGAAAGGGCAAATCCAGAATGAAAATGGAGGGATAGATTCCTGTCCCAGAGACTTCCCATACTCTGGAACAGGCTACCCATCTATGTCAGGCAGAGTTCTTCATTAGCACTCTTCAAGAAAAATCTTGATGAGTGGATGGGAAATAGGAAATACACCCCAGGGATCACTTCTGTGTCTCTGCTTGACAGTGGCACAGGAAAATAACTTTCTTGGGTGGCATAAACCAGGGAACCTTGTTGGCTAGGTTTACGTAGGCCCTTGGGCCGATAGCCTAGTACCTACCTATGAACCTATGAAAATAGGTATGTACCTTCAAAATAGGCACAGTTGAAAAGTTTGCTCCCTTCCATATCCCACTAACAACTATACATAAAATGTGCTAATCTTCAGGATAGCACTACCCTATGTCTCATGACTAGAGTAAACCTGTTCCAACATGTCTCATCCTCTACAGCTTTTTGTAAAGGGAGTGCAGATATCCTCTAGGGTAAACCCCTCCACTTTCCACTACAGAATGTGTTTTAATGTAAATGCACTTGTGTAGGGGAAAACATTTTCAGCACTGCAATAAAGGGCTCAGATACTGCATGCCTCAGGATTGGGTAACCAAGTAACTGTTTAATGAACTGGACATCTTGCTCAATTATATGCAACCAGTGTACGTAGCTATTATAGCAGATGCATAAAGCATGCATTGGAGCAACTGAGGCAAGACAACCACAAACAGTAAGAGTGCAAAGAGGAGAAACAGACAAAATAAGCTCCCAGCAGTGCACCAAGCCTGCCCCTACAGCTATCATTTATGTTTTTTTTTATTGCCTTTTGCTTATGATACCTTCTGAAAGATAGAAACAATTCCTTTTCAAGTCACCAAAGTACCACCATGACTCAGAATAAAAGTTGAAAATGGTAGTTCCTTTATTTGATAGAATAGTAAGCGCTTTCGGGTTTTAACCAAACCCTTCTTCAGACATATAACTAATGACAAGTTTCAAAGCATATTTAAATGAAAAAGGCGCCAAAAAAGCAGAAACAATACTGAAGGCAAGGCCACATCATTTTACTGTATGCCAGACTAGGTAGACAGCTGGTTCAACAACTATGGGTAGGAGGTAGAATGAATAAGACATAACATATTGTAGGTCAGGGTACTGGGTATTATTACCACTGTTTGTTATAGTAAAGAGTACATCCATTTTCTTTTACTGTGCTATGAAAAATTCAGTTTTTCTTTTCTTTTCTTTTCCTTTTTTTTTTTTGTTCTGAATTAAAACATTGCACCCCACTGGCTACTCAATAGCAAAATAAGTCATAATGGACTTGCATCTTATTGTACTGGCTATTTTTTTCTTGTCATCATTTACTAAGCATGTTTATTTTCTATGTTTCATTTTATTGTTCACTGCAGTAACTTTGCTACATACTGTAGATTGTGAGACTTTCACAATGAATCACCGTTGCAGTAGTCTAAGCTTTGTGGGCTTACCCCACCTGTATGGGCCAGCTTCCAAAAGCTTTGGACATCTTCCTGGCATTCCTCCTGCCAGGAGTGTAAGTAACACTATATAAAAGGATTACAATCACTTTCTCGATTGCACTTCGTGCGATTGACATTTCTGCGAAACTGCCTTTGGCCAAACTGAAATTACGAATGCCAGAATGTCGAACCTTACAATAGCGAGCATTCACTGTTGTAAGGTTCAACATTGTGGTGCAGATCATACTATAGTGGGGATCGGGAAATGTACCCTTTCCCTCACTGTAGTGCAATCTTGGAGTTTGTATATATAAGTAGGGGGGTGTGGGGGCACAGGGGGGCTTGCACCCCTGCAAAATTTTTTGTTAATGTTGAGTGGAAGTGCAGCATTTTAGTAAAGTCGACATTTTCAAAATTTCGACTTTACTAAAATGCTGCCTTTGACACTTTTTGTGTTCGATATTGAGATTTCTGAACACTTGATTCAGACATCTTAACACTCGAATAGAGTAGATTCGAGTATGTGGTAGTAAACCAAATAAAAGGCAGGAGGAGCACCAAAAGCTTCACAGTATTTTTGCTATAGAAGCAAACACTGTTTGGCAGCCCACCTGACAGTCAGCTGCAATGTTCAAGATAAGGCTAGATAAGTCCCTGTTGGCGAAAGCCTGTCTTCCTTATAATTTTATTAATGTTGTGGAAAACATGGTTTAAAATTTTAAGAGAGTGCATGTGTCTGTGTGCGTGTGTGTGTGTGTGTGTGTGTGTGTGTGTGTGTGTGTGTGTGTGTGTGTGCGCGTGCGCATATGTGTGCATGTATGTGCTTTTGTTAAAAAAGTGCCATGCCATATGTTCATTGGGTGGTACATGTTCTCAGTGTTTCAGTGACCTTTTTAGAGGAATTTTATTTTAATGCTAATATTCTTTCTTATATTACTGTTTAGAGTGTTAGGGAAAGGATATTTTGCTTGTGAAGTACTGTCAGTGTTTTACTTACCTCTGCAATCCTTATTAGCCTCACTTGCATAGATATTGGGACCTCTAGGCTACACTAACCATTACAGCTTCTTCCTCCTCCTCTTCCTCGGCTTACCAAATGAATAACTGAGTTTATCACCCAGTGATGTATGTACTGTCTCTTTTTTGGTATGTGGAGCTTTTCTCCCCGAGCCTCCGCTGAAAATGGACATATATCCAGTCGGACTATCCCGGTCAACAAATGTAAAATAAATAAATAAATGTATTAATTAATAACAATCTGTCTACTTGCTATTACCTTCTGCAGCGCACAAAATGAAGACACTTTTAAATTTTTGTGGGGTAATTCTGGCTCCATTGTTGCCTCAGTTACTGGTGGGTGTCTCTACTGTGGCCAATCTTTGTTCATCAGACCACCCATCTTTTCTACCAGTCCTCTTGGTGTAGCAGTCAGATGCAACAAAGAGTGGGGGATAGTCCCATCCTGTGTGGCTGTAGGCTGTGTGAATCAGGGAGAACCACATGTGTTGCTGACTGGGGTATGACAGGTGAGGTGTCTTCACTTGGGCAGCAAGGGGGATGTGGAAGCTAAGATCTGTGTAACTAATGGGTGTGATGGACTGGGGAACTCTGTAATCAGTGAGAAAAACTGTCATCTTGTCTCTGTCATTGTGGATAGAGCTGATTTATTGGCTTCTGCTAAGAAAATTATTTTTCCTTCTTCCAGCCAGTCCTTAGCAAGAAAGAAAGAAAAAGATGCCCTCTGTTTGACAGGATTTTCCAGTCAGAAAGTGAAATCATACAGGGAAAGTAGAATGCTTCTGAGGATTATACTCAGCCTGAGCTTCCAGACACTGAAGAAAGCAATCCTTCAGAAATCCCCAATGAAGAAATCTTTTCGTAAATCTTAATCTGAGAGAGGGTTTTCAGTAGGAACAGAGTGCAGCTTCTAAGAACCAAAACAAATTTCATGATTTAATACAATTAGAGGTGCCTAAAGCTACTCTCATTCCTGCTGTATTGCCTGCTTTAGATGATGTTTTTTGTATTGCTGCCAGTTTACCAGACAGACAACCTTTGGCTGCCAAAATGTGTGATAGACTATATGAAGTACCCAGTCTCATAAATTCCTGTTTTCTAATCTTAAGGCAGACCTAACTGTCAAGTCTCTTTCTTAATCTGCTGCTGCCAAACAGGTTATTACATCCAGCCCCTTTCCCTCTGATAAGCATGGGGAAGCAATGGATAATTTGGGGAAGAAAATGAAGGCCTCTAGTATTTTAACTTATAAGATATTAAATTGTCAAGCACAAATATTAAAGTTTTTGTTTGTGTCTTCTGTGAATATATAGACGTCATTATATGTTCAAAGGTTCATATGTTTATACTAGGCTAATGACCACCAGGGTCTTTATAAACCTAGCTGTGCAACCAAACACAGTTTTGTCCCCCGAGTACCTTGGAAGCCTATATGGTGGGGTATTTTAGTAAGGAAGTAGTTAGGGGTTATGAGGAGATAAGTTAGTAAGAGATTAATTTAATTTAGCTATTCCATTGAAGAGCTAGACTGCAGGAGGGAGGGGGTCATGTACCTGGCTACCCTGCCAGTACAGTATAAGGAATGGACTTTTTTATTGAAGAGGCAAGGTGTAGTGGGGGTGGATCAGGAGATGGGGCACAGTTCATAGGACTGGCACAGGGTGTTGGTTGAGCTGGCTGCGCCTCTGCCTTGTGGTATGGGATTTTGCAGTTGTAAACCAGAACTGCCTGGAATAACAAATATGCAGGCTGGCCTTGGTCAGTCCTTCTATTCAAATACAGCAAAGTGTGCTATACTGAACTGTAATGGACATTACACTTTCCCTTGGTGAATGAGACTAAAATCTCCTTAGCATAAGTCAACTACTTTATTGATGGTGTCCTACCCAATGGGCTGGTCCTGTCTGTCACATTGTTCCGTGCACTTTGTTTTGCTTAAAGTATCATATCAGTATCCTTTCATCAAACCTGCTGCAGAGACCTATTATGCCCTCCCACAACATTCACAGTTTGCACAATCCTTGACAAATCCACTTCCAGTACTACCTGTCTATAATGTCTTTACCCTGGAGATGCACATCATGTGTGCTGAGGGCCTGAAGTAGCACTTCATTCTCTGGGAAGGTGAACATTTCTAGTCATGGCCTTTAACAAGTGACCGAGCCAGTACTTGCACACCTGTGGGTTGAAACATGTCAGTAAATGGTATTCTCTGGGATAGTCATACAGTAGAAGAAAATAATTCAATTGGCCCAGAACACCTCCCCCATACCATGTACCTGTTTCTCAGCTGAAATGGCTGCTCTGCCCAGGGTCATCCACATTTCTGTACTAATAATGGCCACAGCCTCCTCTACTTTATACGCCTATTAATTAGCTGAAGTTAACAGTATGCACACCCCCCCATTCCAAATTATATACTATAGTCATGTATCTATTCATGTATCTATATGTGGTAAGTGAATCTCAAACTCTCTATGGCATAACCTTTACAAGGTTTCCATTGAACATGGTTCCACCCATACATCTAGAGGCAGATGGTTCAAGAGTTCCGAGTTGCCCCAATTGTCAGCAGTTAGGTGAGTGAAGTTCACAGAGGAAAGTTTCTGTGGTAGTTAATAATAACTTCATCTGCACAGGAGGGACATGGGTGCCACCCCAGGAGTGAATCTGTGGTCACCCATCCATTGATTTAGGTTGTATTTCAAGAGGGTCAGGGAGGTTCTCTGTTTCACATGAACTGGAAGCTTGTTCCAGAGAATTGACAGTCTCTGGGAGCTGTATCTATCTCTATAGCATGACCTGTTCATGTCAAACGCTAGGATAAGCTCCCTGGAGTGAGTGACCCTCATGCAGTTTGATTTACAAATGTGTAGCATTTCCATCAGGGCTGAGTTAGAGAGTGCCCTGTAAGCCAGGTACAGGTCACCCCTTAGCAACCTGTAGGAGACAGAATACAGTGACAGGGCTTTCAGTTGTTTCATATAAGACTTGTTTTGTGTACCCTGTAATTTACTGGTGAGAAACCACTGTGGTCTCTCCAACTGTTGCAGGTGTCTGGTGAGATACGTGCAAAAGGGAGCATTGTACTCAATTATTGGACTGATGAGGGCTGAGTATAATGGAATTATAACATTCTTAGATCTAGATGTGATGCCTTTACTTATAAGATGTGACACATAGAAGGATTTCCATACTACTATGGATACATGATGGTCGAGGTTCAGACTGCTATCAACCTGAGTATCCAAATCACATACCACTGGCTCTACACTGGGTGCTGTCTATAATGTATTTAGTAGGGGTGTCAGCTTTCCCAAAGGGTATAATAATGTATTTTTTGCATTTAGCTTTAATCAGTGGCTTTGGCATCAGTCATTTGTCTGAGTTAACCCTGTCTTCAGTAATATTAACATTGTTGCAGTACTCAATGATTGCTCCCATTTTGCAATCATCAGTGAACTTGGTCAGCCACAGGCAGTACATGTTTGCCTGGATGTCTGAGAAGTAAATTCTGTACAGTAAAGGGCCCAGCACAGAACCCTGTGGTATGCCACTGGTGACTGGTCGTTTGCTAGAGGTGAAGTCACCCACATTGACAGTATGTGTCCTGTTGGGGTGACAGTTGGCTACTCATCCGGTAATGTAGGTGTTAATTCCTAATTGGGAGAGTTTCTCTATAATACCTGAGAGGGGATTATGTCAAATGCCAAGGGGCTAGGTCAAGATAGGCAGTATTAACAGTCTTTCCCTCATCCAGGGCCTTGGTGACTTTCTCAAAAAAAGTCAACCATGCTTAACAGGCAGGATCTACCTCTAATGAACCTGAACTGGGTTGGGTCCAGAGTTTGGAGATTACCTATGTCCTTGTTAATAAGGTCCATAATGATTCTTCCCATGGCCTTGCAGATGATACTAGTCAAGCTTATAGGTTCATAGGTTCATACTAGGCTATCTGCCCTAGGGCATTTATAAGCCTAGCCAGAGTGTGTTTGGCTTTCGCCACCCATTTTAAATTAATTTTGCTATGCCTTTTTTGAGGTTAGTATACTGTGCCTCTGTCTAACAGTGACACAGAAGTGATAGCCGGGGTAAACCTACGATCTCCCATCCACTCATCAAGATTCCTCTTGAAGAGAGTCAATGTGGGACTCTGCCTAACCTGGACTGGGATTTTATTCCAGAGTGAAGGGAGCCTCTGGGTTATGAATCTGTCCCTCCAGCATGTCCTATTTATTTCAGTGCTGAGGTTCAAGTCTCTCGAGCGCGTAGCTCGATGGGATTTGGATTTTCTGAGGTGCAGCATGTCCATTAATTCTGGGTTGGACATGGCTTTATACATTAGGCACAGATCGCCTCTGAGCAGGCGGTATGCCACTGAGTAGAGCTGGAGTTTCTTTAACCGGGCAGCATATGGCATCTGTTTGAGCCCTTTGATCCTCTTGGTGAGGTACTTTTGGGGTCTTTCCAGTTGCTGCAGGTGTCTGGTAAGGTACATCCCAAAAGGGCATTGTACTCAATTATGGGCCTGATGAGGGATGAGTAAAGAGGCACGATGACCTCCCCTGATCTAGATGTGAATCCCTTCATGATTATGTGGGCTATATAAAATGTTTTCTAACCACTTTGGCCACGTGGTTGTCAAATGAGAGATTGCTATCAACTTGGGTCCCCAGGTCCCTAATGACTTCTTCTGTACTTAATGGATTACCACCTATGTGGTAATTTGTGGGCACTTTGTTTTTGCCAAAGGGGATGACTGTACACTTTTTGGCGTTTAGCTTGAGGCCATGGCTCTGGCACCAGTTGTCTGTTTCTATGAGGCCCTTTTGGAGGATGCTTGTGTTGGCTGGAGAGTTGATTATGGCGACCAGTTTGCAGTCATCTGCGAACTTGGTCAGCCACAGTCCTTCCGTGTTGGCCTGTACCGCCGAGAAATATATACCGAACAAGAGAGGTCCCAGGACTGAGCCTTGTGGGACGCCACTTGTAACTGGTTTGGAGTCTGACATGGCTCCAGCAATTCTAACCATGTGGGTTCTGTCCTTGAGCCAGTTTGCAACCCATCTAGTGACATACGGGTTTATATTTAAGCTGGTGAGCTTATCTATAATGCCCGAGTGGGGTATTGTATCGAAGGCTTTTGCGAGGTCCAGGTAGGCTGTGTGGACCACCTTCCCTCGCCAATGGCCTTGGTGACTGTTTCAAAGAAATCAACCAGGTTTAAGAGGCAGGATCTGCCCTTAACAAAGCCAAACTGGGTAGGATCCAGTGTCTGTAGGTCCCCAATATCTTTATTTATGAGGTCCATGATGATCCTTTCCATAGCTTTGCAGACCAAGCTAGTCAGGCTTATGGGGCGATAGTTTCCAGGATCCGTTGAGGCACCACCTTTGTGGAGAGGGACCACTGTTGCTGTACGCCACTCTTTGGGTACATATCCTGTAGTAAGGCTAAGACTGAACAGTAGGTTTATGTTTGGGTTTAGCTCTTCTTGGAGTTCATGTAGGACACAGCCCGGGACACCATCTGGTCCCATTGATGCTGTGTTTTTTGCTTTGGAGAGGGTGGCTTTTACTTGAGCATCTGAGATGTCAGGGGGGCAGCACTCTGTTGGGATAGATATTTGCCCTTTTGGTGGGGAGAGGGGGAGAAGTTTGCACTGAACCTGTCAGCTAGGATGTTGGCAATGTCTGTGGGCTCGGTGTATTTTTTGTCATTTTGGACTAATTCTGAGCATATCTGGGAATTCCCACCCAGGTTCCTAACATAACTAAAGAAAGCCTTGTGATTATCCTTAGTGTCCTGTGCAATTTTTCTCTCGAAGCTGGCCTTAGACGATTTTATGAGTGCCCATAGTTTTTTGCTAATACTGATCAGAGATGCCTTCCCTTTTGGGATTTTGCTCTATCATGTAGTAGCTTCCTCCTTCTATTGTATAGTTTGTTTATGGCTGGGGTCCACCAGACAGGACGCCTGCCTTTGGAGGATTGGGTCTTGGTTTTATTTGGGATTGTGATGATCCATGCATTCCTGAAGGTGTTCATAGAATGCGCTTTATAAAGGATTCTGCGGTCTGGGCCGTATTTTCACAGGCCCGGGTCTTTGAAGGATTTCGCCGGTTTTGAGGCGTGTGAAATTTGCTTTAGAGAAGTTTTTCACTGTGGTTTTCTGGGCAGGGGTGGGGTCGGGATGTGAATATCCAATGAGATTAGTTTATGGTCTGATCTTACCAGTGAGGGATACACTTCTGGTCTGGAGCATAGTGTCCCCATGTTGGTGATGATCAGGTCCAGTATGTTTTCCCCTCTTGTGGGAGTGGTAACAAGTCGTTCCATAGCATTTGAGTTTATAAATTCTAGGAACCTTTGGGCTAGGGTGTTGGAGCTAGAGTAATGCTCCCAGTCTATGTTTGGGTAGTTGAAGTCGCCCAATATAATGGTGTTTGGAGAGACCTTCATATTTTCCAGTATTCTCAGGAAGGCCAAGTGGGGTTCCTGTGTTTGGGAGGGTGGTCTGTAGCAGGCTATAAACTGGAAGGCAGTTTTACCCACAGTTAGTTGCACATGGATAGTCTCTGATGCTTTGTGCTGTGCCACCAACCTGGAGGTGTGGGTATCTTTGACTAATATTGATACTCCCTCCTTTTGTGGTTCGTCCAAGTTTTGGGGCCGAAAAGCATGGTATGAGGTATAACCTGGTAGTGCTGGGGTGCTCTCAGGAGCCTTGAACCAGGTTTCTGTTACTGCACAGATATCGATGTTCTCCATGCTAAGGAGAGTTTCGAAAGCGTGCATCTTGAGGTTTAGACTTCTGGCATTGAGTAGCATTACTCTTAGTTTCTTATCCCTTGTGATACCTATGGAGGTGGGTTTGTCTTTGAGCCTTGCCTAAAAAAGGCACTATGGGGGTAGCAAGAGCCTTTGCCAATATCTGAAAGCCCAGGGGTGACAGGTGCAAGCCGTCCCTAGCAAAGCATCGTGGCTTGTCGAGCATGTCATCCCAGGCTGACAGGCATTGAATCCCCTTTGAATGACACCAACACTTAAGCCAATTGTTGAAATTGATCATCTTGTCTTCATATTGTGGCATCATTCTTGGTGAGGGTAAGATGCTACTCAAGGTCAGGGTCATACCGGCCTGGGCTACATGCTCAGAGAGCTCCTCTATGTCTCTTTTCATGTAGTCCAGGGAGGTACGTCTCAGGTCATTCACACCAGCATGGACAATGACTGAGTCATATTTGTACTTGCCTTGGAGTGACCTGAGTGCTTGTGTTATGTGGCGGATCCTAGCACCCGACAGGCAGCTCACTGTGACCTTCTCCTTGTTCAGCCTGGTGAGCGGGACGCCAGTGTGCCTGACGATAGAGTCACCTATTACAAGTGTATCAGGTGTGTTGTTTAGCCTTAAGGGCTGTGACTGTTCGGCACACTGGCTTTGTGAGCTATGTGTTGCATGTGTTTTGTTTTGGGGTAGCGGTTGCTTGGGTGTCTGCTTTGGAGGTCTCTGCTGCTTAGGCAGATTTTTATTTAGAGCCTCCGAGTATGTTTTTGTGTGTTTATGTGTTTGGTTTGTTGTCGTGGTAGGTCTATGTGAGACTGGAATTGTAGTGAGTGTGGTTTCCTTCTCCTCCTGACTGGTTACGCCAGTACTGAGTTGAGAGAGCTTAGCCTCCAGTTTGGCTATATGGTTGCATCTCTCACATGTGTTGGAATTTGTTGGGAGGAGGAGAGGGTTGTCTGTGTACATGAGGCAGTTGTAACATTGCCTCAAGATTCCCAGATTCACCAGCTGGTCCGGAGAGGAGATTGACAACCGACCTTTGGACATGCTAGAATAGTATTGGGAATTCCTTTATAATTGAAAAAAGGGCCAATGGGGAACAAGGTACTCAAGGGGAGTTTGTGAGGGTGTAGTGCTTTTAATTTTTAGAGCTGACTTATATAATTGCTTTAGTGAGCAAGTGCCAGGTAACTTAAATGCAATGTTTTACAGGTAACTTAAATGCAAAAACGACAAACAGTAACTTTCTTTCAAGTAATTCCCAGGGGTGGTTGATGGTCCCTCTTTGTGCAGAGGGATTACTGTTTCTGTCTTCTATTCTGCTGGAACATAAAATGCTTGCAGGCTGTGTTTAAACTGGGATCCAAATGAGTCTGCTAGATCATCTTTTAAGTTGTTCAAAAGGCAACCTGAGATATTGTCTGGCCCCACTGATGCCGTGTTTTTGGCCTTGGACTACACCAAGATGACTTGCTCTCTTGAGATAGTAGGTTGAGGAAGGGTGGCAGGTATACTTTGGGGGGATGACTGGAGTGGACAGGGAGGTGAAGTTTACTCCAAATCTGTCAGCTAGCAGGTTGGCAATTACCTCCAGATGAGTATGGGTGGTGCTATCCACAACCAGTTTAGTGCACAGTTGGATATTCCAGTTGAGATTTTGGATGTAGTTAAAGAATGCCTTGTGATTATCCTTAGCTAGGGAGGCAAATTTTGCTTTGTAATTAGCTTTGGAGGACTTGACAAGATCTCTAATTTGTTTGTTTAAGCTAGAGAGAGATTTCTTCCTCTGCTGATCCAGTTCCCTCTTAATTTTGGACATTAGTTTCTTTCTGTTGTTGTATAGCCTATTTATACAAGGGTTCCACCAGGGTGGCTTGTTTTTTTTTAGCAAGACCTGTTTTTAATCCAGTCAGGTACAGCTGATTCTATACAACTGCTTAAGTGCTTACACAATGCACTGGTGTACACCCCTGCATAGGAGTCCATGTTATGTATGTTCGAGGGAGATTTGAAGCTTCTTATACCATCACTTAGTAGGAGGTAATTTGTCTTTGAAAAATCCTTAAGCATTTTTGAGCTTGATGGGGTGTCTGGTCTTATAATTACATCAAACGAGACTGATCTATGGTATGAAGAACTTCACAGGGTGGGGGGAGGGGTGCAATGCTCTCCCTTGTTAGTGAGTATTTTGTCCAGGACACTTGAGCCTCTAGTAGGTGTGCTGACTATCTGTTCCAGATCATTTGCATTGTCAAATTCCAAGAACCTCTGAGCCAGCATGTTTGTGATCATGTGTGTTTCAAGTGACTCCAGTAAGTTCAGGTATGCAGTATGCTTTTCCTGTTTCATGGTGGGGACCTATAACTAGCTATGATGCAGTAAGGGCATTTGCCTATAGCTAATTGGACAGGGAGTAGCTCAAGAGAGTCATACTGTTTGACCAATCTCGAGGTGCACTTATCCTTAATGAAGATGGATGCTCCTCCTCCTTTGGTTCCTTCATGCTCAGTTTGCGGTCTGAACATATGGAAGGCATTGTAGCCCTGCATTGTCCATGGTGCTTTCCAAGCCTTTGAACTATGTCTCAGTGACTGCACAGATGGCAGCATCTTCTAACATGAGGAGTGCTTCAAGGGAATGCAGTTTCTTGTCTAGACTCCTAGCATTAAGCATCAGTACCATGAGTTAATCTAGAGAGGATTTTATTATGTTGGGAGGTTAGTTATTTTGACACAGCCTAAAAATGGCACAATGGGGTTGGCTAATGCCTTTGTCAGTATCCAAAAGCCTACAGGATATAGGTGCAGATCATCTCTGGCAAAGCAGCGTGGTCTGTCAACCATGTCTTTCCATGCTGACAGATATTGGATCTCCTTGGACTGACACCAGAAGCTAAGCCAATTGTTAAAGTCAATAATTTTTTTGTTTGTATTGTAGCATCATCCCTGGAGAAGGTAGAATGCTGCTTAAGGCTAGGCTTATACCTGCCTGTGACACATAATCTGAGAGCACAGTCATGTCTCTTTTCATATAGTCCAGAGAGTATGTGTCGTCATTCACCTCCACATGGACTATGATGGAGTCATAACAGCACTTGAGTGACTTGACGGATGCTGGCACCTGTCAGGCAGCTAACTGTAACCCACTCCTTATCCAATACATTAGGTTTTGTGGCATTACGCCTTATGGGGTTATTTGTTGAGACACCGGTTTGTGCATTATTATGTATTGTAGTTGTTTTTTGCATTGTCATGTGTGTAAGTGGTTTCTGTTTGGCAGGCCTCTGATATTTTGGTAAGTTACTGGTCAGTGCCCCCACATTTGTGGGTTTATGTGTCGTGTCCTTATTTAGTATGGGAAGTGTGTGTGTACTGAGTAACTGCTTGGCATTCGATTTGTCCTTATATGAGAGTCTTGCCTCCAATTTTGTAGTGTAACTACGTCATCTCTCACATAAGTATTTGTTTGCTTCAGGAGTAAGTGGTTGTCAGTATACAAGAGAACATTTCTAAATTGCCTCAGGATGCCGAAGTCTATCAGACTGGCACAGAGATGATGGGAAACTGCACATCCATGATAGCAGGCTCTTACTGTATGTTTTATTAGGGAAGGGAATGTGTTAATTTGACAGAACTGGGCTGGTAGTGCCAAGACTGCAAGAGTAACCTATACTTTGTGTAGGCTAAGGTTGATCAATAAGGCAATTCTGCTCAGTGCACAACTTAATTGCTCCTAGAGCAGCAGAAAAGCTTGGGAGAGTTTCACCAACAGCTACTTGGGGGGAAAAACAGAGCTTCTAGGCTTTTGCATCTATACAGGGCACTGCTAGTCACCACTGTTCAAAGGACAGCACAGTGCAAACGTAAGGGTTAAATATAAAAAAAGAGAAACATGTTTTAAGCTAACCACCAATCAGAAAAAAACACACAATAAGCCTTCCACCAGCAATCTCCAACTCATACAGGTTAGATCTGCACACCTCTGCCACAAGGGTGCAGAAAAATACCTTCTTAATGTTGAATAGTTGACTTGGAGCCTAAGTGCAACAAGACTACACAAACTACCTACAACAACAGTACAACTAACAGATACAATGCAATATGATGCAATTAACTACTTAAAGCAGCAGTAGACAGTCCATTTTTTTGTTGCTATAAATTGCAAAAATAACAGCAAATAGCTTAACAGACTGCTAAAATATAGTCACAGTATATAACACAAGTGAAAAAATACTAATTTTTGTCTTTTCAGTAGTGGATCACTCCAGGTGAAAGCAGATTCTCAGCAATCAGTAGCAAAGTCGACAAGCAATGAGCAGCTCTGAGTATCTATGCCAAAACCAGTGAAAATGCAAGGCTTAAATATAAGCAAAGAGAAACAAGTTTTAAGCTAATTACCAATCAGGAAAGCACATAATAAGCCTTCCACCAGCAATCCCCAACTCAGACAGGTTAGATCAGCACATTTTTGCTGCAAGGATGCAGCAAAACACCATCTTAATGTAGAAGTGTAACAAGACCACACAAACTGCCTACAACAGCCTTTCAACTAACAGATACAATGTAATACAGTGTAATTAACTACTTAAATCTGCAGCAGACAGTACAGTTTTTTTAATCTGCTAAAGTACAGTCATAGTATAAATGAGAAGCATAAAAAATACTTGCAGCCTTTTTGTGTGCTTCCCAGCTCAGATAGACCAGGTAAACACCTACTGCCACTAGATTAATAATCCCAGTCCTCCTAATGTAAAAGTACAGTAAAGGACTACCCAGAGTGAAATGCTACCACAAAAAACTTAAAAAATATATGAAATGCTACCACAAACAAACTTAAAGATATGGATACAGCAGTGTACTTTAAATAGCTTATAAAAGTGGATTATTGTGTGGCCGCGGTGGTGCAGTGGTTAGCATTGCCACCTCACAGCAAGAGGTAGTCCGGTTCGATCCTCAGCTGGGGTGCCTTCTGTGCAGAGTCTGCATGTCCTCCCTGTGGTCGCGTGGGTTTCCTCCAGGTGCTCCGGTTTCCTCCCACATCCCAAAGACATGTAGGTGGATTGGACACTCTAAATTGGCCCTAGGCATGAGTGTGTAAGTGTGTGTGCCTTCTGTGGAAGGTTGGGTGCCGGGCTGGCAACTCGACACAGTTAAACTCCACTGCCAATCATGAGCGGACAGGTGATCCGCTGTGGTGACCCCTAACTGGGAAAAAGCCGAAAGAAGAAGACTAAGATAAAAGTGTGATTATTCAATAAAAGTACTTTGCTTTGTAAATGAGCCAAGGGCCACTCAACTGTACAGAATTTATAAAGGCACTAAAACAAGATAAGCTGATTAATAAGCCCTCAAGTCAATGAAACTACATGTAGAAATCTCAAGTGTTTCCCCAACCTAACAGACCAGGCTACCTCTCAGTGCACTAGATGGAAAATCCTCTCACCACACTTTTCTTCTAGAAAGCAAGTTCTTAACATGCCTGTTTGTGAAGAGACATTGCCCTGATCAACTAGTGCAGGAAGTTTTCACAGAAGTAGCAGCTCACAGGCACATTAAGCATAGACCTATACTCAAATACGGTATAGTGCCTAAAGACACACTAGATCAAACAGAAAACACTGACAGGAACTGCAGTTTCCCTCTTCCTATCAGGAAGGATGCACAAGGTATTAGAAACATCGTGAATAGAAATTGGAACATCATTAGAGCTAGTAAAGATTTATGCCAAGTTTTAGGGAATAATCTTACCTTTTCCTTCAAAAAAAAAAAACACCACTCTGAAAATGTCTTTTGAAAAAGATAACCCACATTTTTCTGTATTACAAGTACAGAACAGTGAGACTAAGGGTATGTTTACTTGCAACAAATGTGTAGTATGTTAATACATTTACACTGGCTCTGAGTTCAAGTTTCAACACTGTAACATTACAGTCTGTTTTAAAAAACATTTTTATTACCAGTCTAAATTTTTAGTTTATGTAGCAGTGTATAATTCTTGCAAAGCATTTTATGTTGATAAGACAATCAGAAAGCTTTCTAATAGAGTAAAAGAACATTTGGCAGCTATCAGAAATAAAGACGAAAAAAACGCTCTAGTAAAGACACAGTTTATGCTGCCCTATGTTGACTGATTTCAAATTTCGCATGTTGGAACAAGTTATCCTATTTTATGGAGATTGTGAGACTTGCTTGAACTGAAAGAATTGCGATGGTAGTTATTACTTAATGCTGAGACCCCTCCTGGACTCAGTGAAAACCTGAATGTTAAATGTGCATTGAGATGGGGAGTCTGACCACTCCCACTTTATACTAATATTTGATAATGTATATATGGTATTTACGTACTATCGCAACCACATATTCTCAGCATTTTCAGCAGCACGTTATTTCAGCGACAACGGAATACCATGCTGCCAAGAATACTGTGAATGTGTGGTTATAATAGGTAGTACTGATCACTTTAAGCTTGTCTACATTATTTTTGGGCACTGTATTTAAGATAATACTGTTTTTTTTTTAATATAACCAAGCAAAGATAAGGTATTTCAGAAATAAATGGTAGAAAAATGAAAACCTTTCTATATCTGAAGAATAATTTCTGTTTGGTATTACAAACCGTTATCAATTGTGTTCTTAATATGTGATAATCAATGAAATATTTATAGAATATTAAACTTCTGTGCCATTTCTTAAAAGCCCTTATCCTTTTCTGAAAATCCAAAATCCTTTCCTTAGCAGACACAAACTTGCTTAATAAAGGTGAAACCAATTTCTACTTTAAAAATGAACTATTCAAAATCAACCGAGTAAGCGTAATTAAGTGTGGTTGGATAACAGCCAACCAATAAAGCGTGATTGCAGTAATACTTTCTCAAAAATGTAAGCAAGTCTTCTGCTTATGTTTTTAACGTGGTTGCGATAATATCTTATTTTAAAATATAAGCAGAAGACTTGATTAACAGCACGCTTTCTTTAATTGCTTAAAAAAACTTTAACAAAGTAGATTTACATTTTAAAACAACCACGCATTCTCATCATTCACGGCATTCCCGACAGCATGAAATTACAGTGAGAATGGAATGTTGATGAGACTGCATTGAATGCTGACAATGTGTGGTTGTGATAATACGTAAGTACCATATATACAGCTGTACAAAATGTGTAGTTTCTGATTGGTTAATTTTTTCCTCACTGTATTCTCAGAAGTTATATGATATTGTCATGGTTACATCTGTCTCTCCACCTTGTACACCTTACTTATACCTGACATTTTTTAAATTTTGTCAGTTCTGAAGAAGTTCTAGATATCATTAAAGAACGAAAGCGCTTAGTATCAGTTTTGCCTTCGAGTGTCTTTCTTTTACTTTATAAGAAAGAAGTTTCAAAATTTACTTTAAGCCAGAAGATAAACCTCCAAATATTATTTCTTGAACCAAGGAACAAGGGAGAAAGCATCCCTCACTCTCTAGAAGTACACATGCAGCTGAGATATTACCTAGACAAAACTCAGCCTTTTAGCAAAGCTATATACACGCAGCTCAGATACTACCTGGACAAAATTTGACCTTTTATGAAAGCTGACCAACTGTTTGCCTCCTCTGAAGGTAACATGAAATGGCAACCAATTTCGAAGTGAATTATTTCTTCATGGTTGTCTTGTGCTATTACTTTTTGTTATAATCACACAACAAGTCACTTCTAGGCAGGGCAGCAGCTCATTCTGCAAAGGCATATGCGTTTTTGTGGCTTTCAGGAAAGGAAGTTGAAAATTTGCATCTTTTACAAAGCATTACAAATTGGATTTCTTTTCCAGCTCCCAAACTGATTTTGCCAGGGCCATTCTCCAGGGACTCCTAGAATCTTATGTAATGGCCTCCCTCCTTTTTGCTACACCTGTGTACGCTATAGTAATCTACCCAAATAGCTTAGGTTATTGGAATGGTGATTCATTTAGAATACAATGCAATTGTGTAAGTAACAGATATTCTAATGGATCACCATTGCAGTAGCCATCCCTCCCTCCCTCCAATGCCCTTTTGTCCCTGTTGTTCTTCATGATTTGTTGCCAGGGTATAGTTCATTTTCACCCTGTCTATAGTTACTTCTCTTTGTTTCTTATCACATATATTCCATTGTAAAAAAGTGCTCTGAAGCTTTTGGGTCTTCTCCTGCCTATACAGAGTGATTCTTACATTCCTGTGAGGAAAAGCAATAGCAAGGCAGACACAGCTTTTGGAAAATGGCTGGTGCAAGTTGGGTAAACCCACATAGCTTAGGTTACTGAAATGGTGATCCATTAGAGCATATATTGTTATGGTAAGTTTCTTACCCTTTATCTCCAACATAAAGCATAAACATTTTTTCGCTTTTCTGAAACTTGACTTAAAAATCAACAATATTTGAATATATTATAAAATAAATTAATGTCAGAACACAAAGTCCATTTCAAAGAACTATCTATAAAAACAACTGGGCTGACCTGAGGAAGTCAAGACTGAACATACACGTCAACCAGCGCTGTTCTTCACAAACTATAGGATTCCCTTTCCCATACCTCTCAACTATCCAGATTTTTGCAGAATGTCCAGATTTTTGTCTTACATTTTTGGTGTGTTCCTTATAATTTTTTCCTAACAAATTATTTTTTTTTCACTAAATATTTTTTTTTTATTATTTCAAATAAGATGTCTTAAACATTACATGAAATAAAGATAAATAACATATTTACAATTCTTAAACATTTCTAACTTCAAACCATTATATAACTATTTACATTGGTGTCTATGCAAATAACATTGAAATTCTATATTATATAAAATTAGAAACATAAGATGATATATCTTCTTTGATATTTTCAAGTATTTCCAGTACTTTCATCCAAGAGTAATAGTAAGAAGTAGATATTTTAGTTCTGTTCTTCACTGTTAATATTTCCATGTGAGCAACTGTTGTTGTTAAAGTCTCAAATTCCTTGAACATAGGCGAAGCCTCATTTTTCCAGTGTATAGTTATGATTTTACGTGAAATTGCCAATAGTGACCATAGAATTTTAGTGTCTTTTTTGGTACACAGTTTGGAATAGGAGAGTTGAATAAAATTAAAGACTTTGTTAATTGAAAATTATCATTATAAACAGTCTGAAAAAAATAATTAATGGATTTCCAGTACATATTGAGACATATACATTCATAAAAAACATGCTGCCAATCTGCTTTCATCTTGGTATGGCATCTCCAACATTGATCTTCAATAGAATACATTTTGGCTAACCTATGTGGTGTATAGAAACTTCTATGTAGATATCTCCAAGTGAATAATTGCCAGTATTTTGATAATGTAGAAAATTTGGAAGATTTTAGAATATTACTTTTTTCTTCTTCAACTGGAGGATGGTTGTTTATTAAAGTATAATAATCCCAGTATGATTTTTCATGATAGTTTTTTGTTTTTTTAACAATTTTATAGATATTAGACAAATAACCTGTACCCTGATAAGGCTGTTTTGTGATAAGAATAAGGTATTCAATGAGTTTTGGAGCTCCATGTCTAACTGAAGGTTGCATTTGTTCTATTTTATTTATAAGAAAATGCCTTAGATTTTGTAAAAACAGCCAATTGTCTTTATTTATATTATAATTATAAATTAGCTGTTCCTTTGTTAGAATTTTCCCTTTCTCTATAAGTTGATGCCAAAAGAGTAATGTTTCTTCTTTAAGTATATTTATTTTAGATATTTGGAATGTATCTAGAATATTTGGTGTAAAAGCTATAGGAAAATAAGAAAAATCCAAGAATTAATATTTGGTATTTTGTTTATATATGTTCTGAACACTGAAAGTGTAGAGCTTACATAGTTTGATGGCAATTTATTAATATTATTTCTTTTCCTAAAAATAATCTTTTAACACCCATATAAGGGGTGATGGTATTACTGTTAAGTTGTCTTGTATGTGATTATAATTGATTTCTATGTAAATCTTCTCATGGGCTTGTTTCCATATAGGTGTGTATGAATTATTTAACCATAGTGTTATGTTTTTAATAACAGATGAGGTAATATATAAATCAATATGCGTTAAATTAATTCCACCATCTTCCCAATCTGGCAAATGTTTATTTAAGGCTATACGGGGTTTATTTGGAAACCATAGACAATTTAAAATTAGTTTATTGTATCTTTGAATAATATATTTGGGAGGTGGCAATGAAAAATTTTGTATTAAGTATAATATTTTGGGAAATATGTTTATTTTAATAAGATATAATCTGTCTGCTGTTGAAAAGATATATTTATTCCAGTAACCAATTGTTTGTTCTATTTTGTCTAGTATTTTATTATAGTTAAATATTAGAGAATCTGTTAATTCATTGAGTAGATTTATTCCCAGATATAATAATTTACTTTCTGTTACTATATATTTGGAAAATCTTTTGTTTATATTATTTTTTTTTACAATTACAGGGCATAATTTTAGTTTTGTTTTCATTAAATTTTAAGCCTGAAATATTTTGAAATTTATTCATGGAGTTAAATAGAGCATTCAAAGACTCATTTGCATCTGAGAGAGTTAATAGTATGTCATCAGCAAAGAGTTGGATTTTAAGGTTTAACATTTTATTAATACAAATGCCCTTTATGTTATTGTTTGATCTGATTTGATTTGCAAAGGGTTCTATGAGTAATGCAAATAACAATGGTGATAAAGGGCAACCTTGTTTAGTTCCCTTTTTATTGTTATAGGGCCTGATCTATATGATCCCAGTTTAACATATGCAGTAGATTTTTCATATAGTATTTGGATAAGATTATTAAAATTAGAAGGAAAGTTATATTCTTTTAAAACTAGTGAAAGAAAGTTCCAGTTAACCGAATCAAAAGCTTTATTAATATCTAATGAGATTACATTTAAATTTAGGACTTTATGTTTGCTATAATCTATTAATGTTAGTATTCTTTTAATATTATCTGAAGTATTTCTTCCTTTAATAAAACCTGTTTGATCTTTGTGAATTAAGAAAGGAAGAAAGTGTTTGATCCTATCTCATATATAGCCATAAACATCTTGTAGTCTATATTGAGTAATGATATTGGCCTATATGAGGAACACTGTTTTTCATCTTTATCTGGTTTGATAATTGGGGATATCAATGAATATTTCCAAGAGGGTGGTATATTCAAATCTTTATTGGCTATATCATATACTTTTAATAATAAAGATATGGCTTGATTGGGTATTAATTTATACATTTCTGGTAGCATATTGTCTGGGCCAGGTGCTTTATTTGTCTTGAGCTTTTTAATTTGTGATTTTAATTCTGTCATATTGATTGGTTTGTTTATAATGTCTATTTGTTCTTGTGTTAATTTAATATGAATATTGTTTTCTAAGTATTTTTTATATCCTTAGTAGGTGTATCTTGAGTATTTATGGAATTATCAATGTTAAATTGGAGTCTGAATGCTTCTAAAATATCATTTAGTTCCATAACTCTTTTGTTAGTATTGGGAATAAATATTTCTTTTATTTGCTTAGATTTAATTTTTTTTGTTCTATTAGTTAAGTATCTCAGGTGTGCTGATTTAGTAGAGTATGAGTTTATTTTATCTTTTCTAAGTTAATCATAATCTTATGGTGTAGCAATTCTGTATACTTCTTATTGATTTGTGTAAGTTCTTGAACTTGAGTAGCATTACCCTTTTGTATTTCCAGTTTCAATTTATCTGCTTTGTTTTGTAAGTCTAGCATATCTTTATTCCATAACTTCCTTTTATTTATGTACCAGGATAATATCTTCCCATATGTAACTGCTTTTAATGAATCCCAGACATATATTTCTGAAATATCTTCTGTGTAATTTATTTCTAGAAAGTTTTTGATTGTTTCTTCATAAAATTCTTTGAAATCTCTCAATTTTGTGATATAGGAAGGTATCCTAGTAATGGGATTTGAATAAAATGGTGTAAGCTCTATTTCAAAGACTATGGCATTATGATCAGATAAAGGACAATTTATGATTTTGACTTTGTCAATTTTGTTATTAGGTCATTGGCAACATATATTCTATCAATTCTAGAGTTAGTTTTATATCTATGAGAATAAAATGTGAAGATTAGTGAGTCTGGTTCTGCAAATTCATTTATATCTTTTAAATACAATGTATCTATAAATTTTGATAGTGCTTTAGAGATGGGTTGTTTTCTTCTTTTGGATTTAGAATCTGTATCTTTTTCATTCATTATACAGTTGAAGTCTCCTGCCAATATCTGGCTACCCTTAGTTAAATGAATTATCTCTTCAAAATGCTGTTTAACTGTTTTTAATCCTAGTCCTGGGATCCAATATAGATTTACTAACGTATAGATTCTCTTATTTAACTCTATTGGAACTAGACAAAACATACCTGATGTATCTTGATGAGTAGTAATTATTTTAGGTGTTATAGTTGAGTTGCAGTAGTTTAGCTACTCCTCTTTTTTGTTTTGTATTGAGAGTTTATTAGTACTGTGTAATTATTAATATTTAAGTTGTTTATATCTCTATCTAATAAGTGTGTCTCTTGTAAAAGACTATTTGTGGTTTATGTAAGTTTATGTACTTGAATAGGCTTCTCCTTTTATTACTATTATTTAGACCATTAACATTTATGGATAAACATTTAATTTCCTAGTTTTGAGTTTGTTTTATGTGTGAGTTTATGTAAATATTGTTTATTCTTAGTTCCATCTTGGATACAGTATTCAAAAAGTTTTTCTTGTATGATTTTTGCATGTTTCTGAGTGACACCAAAGTGATAGAATAAAAAAAAAACAAAGAACTTCCAAACTTGTAATTCTTAACCTTAAAAACCATTCCCTATTGCTATGAGGTAATATACCTCTTCGTTTGGTTAGTGAATCTAACCAAACAAACTTTCTACCCTCACAAATAATATTTGGATCAGTTTCTCTTATCCTCTTAGTTTTGAATAAAGATAATTGAATAATATATTAAGATAATCTAATCAGCTAAAATATATACATATATTCTTTACTCATCTTATTGTAATTCAATAATACTTACTTCTAAGCAGGTTTCAAAAAGGTACAAATATTTAGATTAAGGTAGTATCATTTCAAAATAATTTAGGGTATTAATAAACATCATGTTAAAATCTATAACTGTATATTTCATACATCTGTTGAAAACTATTTACTGACATTACTATATAATACAGTACCATTGTTGTGCAATTGTTTTAGACTACTCAAGTCCAAAACCAGTGTTTAAATTAATATTTGCAAAGTCATATTGGAATAAAAACATGAATAGTTCTGAAACCACATCATATTTCATGTTTAACATAAACTGAAATGTATAAGTATATTAATATTTCTTTAGTAGACATTAAATATGTTCCTCTGATTGCATTTTTCAGCTTTGCAATGACAATTCCCATGGCTGGAGACAACAAGATCACAATTTAGACAGCTCCCTTATCCAAGAGACCACTCATAATGTTGTTACCTGATTGAGTGTCTTGTTGCCAACACTTCCATCAACCCTCAGAGGGACCCTGCACAATGAAAACTGACACAGTACAGAGGTAAAACTGCAGCGCACTTGACCACACCCTCAAAGCAAACATCTATGTATATCACACATCAACTCTCACAGCTTAGACTGACACCCAACCAGTGCATCTATCTGCTGACAACAAGTGCTGGAGATACAATCCTGACCTACTCAACACCAGTAATTCAATCCTATGACTGAACAAAAGTATACTGGAGAACACATCAAAACAATGGAAGCTGCCAAGATTCAAACCGCCATGTACGAAAATATTACAGGCCAAAATTCCCAACCCATTTTGCAGCAAAGAGACAAAACGTATTCAAACCATGGGGCAACACCTTTACCACGTCAAAAAGGTGTCCAAGAAGCTTGTTTTTCCTCCAACATCGGAGGACAGCCACGATGATCCATGCACTGCAAGAGTACCATTTTATCCTGGCAATTGCTTCACGACTGTATATAGAAACATTTAATCCAAATCATTAACTGGCACCACAACAATATTTTTCAGAAAAGTTGTTTTACAGCCAATGATCAGACAGAACGCATCATTGAGAGGATACATTTATCAAATGTCAAGTGCCCCAGCCATAATACAAGTGTCTCCTCAAATCAATCCCCAACGAATCTACTGCCCACCAAACTTGCAGACCAATACTGGCATCCTTTCATGCAGTCACATTGAAACACAAAAATACAGGTCCGCTGATCAGGAACAACCAGGCTCTCAACTGCCAGACAACACACCCGTCTGCAGAAAGTTCCAAGAATCATAGTTGCATTGTCAAGCATCCTTGTCCACACTAGCAGTAACATGATATACCCGCATACACTAGTATTGTGTCATTCTTGATAATGTAAAAAGCCAGGCAATATTATAAGAAGGGTGAAGCCACAGCCAGGCAACATAACAAGAAGAGCACAGCCGCAGTCACCATTCAGATGAGCAAATGGGAACAGCATGAGCCATCTAAGGATGGATAGCCCGTTGAGTACCTGCCACAATGCATGCCCATAATGCATGGCAACCCAGTAACAAATTAGGGTGTGGGCTAAGCCTCTCCCCCTTCCACTCAAATCAGATCCAATACAATATGTGTGTAGAACACAGATGCTTCGACAAAGCCCAAAGCCACATGGGATATAAACATTGTATAACTGACACACCGGGTCAAATCCACTGTTGTCATGTTACTCATTATAGTTGCCTATACAATCATTGCTTCCACTTTCTCCATCTAGTATACCATACCGCCATCTAAATGTTTGATTTGCCAAATGCACATCCAACCTTCTTGTTGCATCCCACCTGCCCACCCGAGGGCATACCTTGGCAGCAGGACATCAGTAGTATTCTGCAGGAGCACCAGCGTGGGAAATGGCAACCCTCCCCAAAACAAACCTGTCAGTTGCTTGACATTTACTAGTTTCTTTAGAAAATTTGTAAAACAGCAGTGATTTTATTTGCTGATGATTAATTTCTGCTTTTTAAACTCTGCTGTGTAAAACATAGTAAGGGATAGCTAAAATGTCTGGAAATCTAAACTGATAGAAAGACAAGCAGATATATGTCCTTATCTATCAAGGTGCTAGAAGACATCAGTAGCCATAAACTGAAAGTGCTTCAAAAATAAATATCTGTGTATATTTATATGAGCCTTTTATATTATTTATGTTTCCTTAGAAGGAATTTAGGTTTCTGTATCTTTAAATGTGAACCTAGCTTATTTTCTGACTAGACGTCAATTAGAAAGAGTCAGGGGATGGCGTACACAAGTAAATGCGACAAGCAATAAGTAACTCAAGTTTCTAGTGATGTTTGTGGCTGTCAAATTGTCTCGAGAACCAAGCGGGAAAAGGTATGTGTTTTTCTTTTTCTTTTCCCTCCTCTTATTTGGTGACAAACTCATGTAGTGTGCACGCAAGCACTCTAGTTTACGGAGTAGTGTCACAACTGTCAAACTTTGCATTTTAAACATGCTATGCCTTATTTCTCTACAAAAGAAAAGACAACAGGATATCTAAGCTAGTCACAAGCATCTTTCAACTCCGGATGTCTGGAGCCACAACACACATGACTTATAGCCTCAAAATATCACTTAAAACATATTTTTTCACTGGACTATATCAGTATGTGCATATGGGTCAAAGGCAGAACATCTTTTAAGATTATTTAAAGTAGTCTTATGATACATCCTAACTGAAATACTTCATTTCAAAAGCAACACATTTCCACCCAGCATTAGCATTTATCCAAACAGGGACACTTTTAACTTATAAAAAGTAATACTTTCAGGGATGTAACTGATAATAAGTTATATAGCAGCCATTACTATACCTATTAAGCAATATAACCATATACTGATTAAAGTATTATAAGTTAATGAAGATTTTATAAAAAGAAGAGAAAAATAAAACCAACAAAACACAAAGAGAGAAAATAAATAAATAAATAAATAAATAAATAAACTATTTGGGAACATTATTATGCATTGATTACTCTGATTAAGAATATGAAAATAATAGATGGATAATAATGAAAAATAGAGTAATGTTTAAATTATGCTTAGTATATTGATGTGATTTGAGATAAATGTATTTACATTTATGCTAATTTTGACATTTAAAATATAATTGAAAACAGTACCTGTTTTGGTGTAACTTGAAGACAGTAAGAACTTTTCTTTTGTTGTTAGTATTATTATTTAGATTTTTACAGAATATAACATATGTAAGATTATTTGTCCTTTAGTTTTTTTCCTTTGCTCAACAGTTTTTCAATTATTTACTTCAGCATTTCTCTTGTGTACTTATTGTCCAGTCCATAGATTCTTCATGTGTTAGGATGTTGTTGTTGGTAAGGTATTTTATTGCTGAATCTACTGTTTCAAAGATTTTTATTCCATTTGGTAGAAAAACTTTCAGTCTTGCTGGAAATAAAAGATGGACTTTCAGTTGCTTTTTCTTCAAGGTTTTTTTATTGGTAGAAATTATTTTCTTTTTGAGACCACCTTTGTAGAATAATCATTGTCAAATCTTATTAATGAATCATTGTATTTGATGGGAGAATTTGCCCAAGCATTTCTTAATATAAGATCTTTATCTTGTGTAGAAAAAAGTCTCATAATTATAGATCTCGGCTTGTTCTTACCCGGAGAAGAAGCATTTCCAGAAGCTGCTAGTGATCTATGTGCCCGTTCTATACCATATGAAAGAGCTTCAGGTATTTTTGTTACATCTGGTATCCAGGTGGTAAGAAAGTTTATCATATTGTCCCCTTCAGATTTTTCTGGTAGACCATATATTCTAATATTATTTCTTCTTGTTCGGTTTTCCATATCATCAAGTTTTTCTAGTAAATATGTATTCTGTTGAAGTAAGAATTCAGTTTGTTGTTCTTCTACTTGAACTCTAGTGTCAATGTCACTTAATGACTGTTCAGTAAGTGATATCTGTCCTTTCTGCTGTGTAAACATTTCTTGAAGCTGTTCCAGTTGTTGTGAGCACTTTTCTTTAAAAGTATCTATTTTATTGTCCATCTTTTCGATTTTTATTGTAAGTTCCTGTATATTTGTAATGAGAGACTGCAGGTCTTTTTTGAGAGAAGAGTCTTGTGCTGTATTCCTTAGATGACTCATGCTGTAAAGCTGATATTGGTGCTGATTTTCCAGTAATTAATTTGACAGGAATTATTCAAGTTCTGACAATAAAATTTTTCTTATAGATGCTCAGAGTTATTAGAAATAAGTTAGTAATAAAAATTTCTTCAAATTAAATATTATTTTGTAAAATTCCTGTCAGGAATTGTATTGAGGTAAGAGAGCTGAAATGAAGTGCAGCTATCAGTTCAGCATCCTAGCCACGCCCCCCCCTAACAAATTATTGAGGATTGACGTAACTAAATAATGACAGGCATTTGGGCTTCATGTTTCAAATCATTCTTAAAATGCATGTGAATGCAAAACCTTTTGTCCTAGCAACTTTCTTTGTTTGTAAGAGTAATATTTAAAATTTGTCCCTGATTTTGATGTTTGTTCCTCCATTAATATTGGCTTTATCCAGATTTCTTGTGTTAAGAGGTTGAGAGGTAAAATTACAGCTGACCTTTAAAAATGTAAAGCTGATTAAATTTCCTTGTATTATTTCAAGTAAGATGTGAGGGCTACAGCCCCTTGGAATTTGTGATGTGCATACTCTGATTTAACAGACAGAAAATGGCCTCTTTTACATTTGCAGCAGTTCAATTTCCTTCCTGTAATCCTAATTCCACTTTAGAGATTTAAGTCCAAATGTAATCTATTTTTCTTTCTAGACCTGCATCACGCTATTATAAAACCACCACCATACCATTCTGATTCCCACAATGTTTTGAGCAGTACAATGGTTCAGTGCCTAAGATCTCTTTTTCACTGCTATATTGCTCCCTTCTGGCAACTAAGTTTATATGTTCTCCATGTGCCTGTGTGGCTTTTCTCTGGGTACTTGAGTTTATCACCACTTCCCAAAACATTTTGGTTGATTATCTATTTCTAGATGCACAGTATTTACTCTTATCCTTAACAGTCTACATGTACACACGCACACCCACACACACACACACACACACACACACACACACACACACACACACACACACACACACACACACAGAAAAGAAAAAAGCTTGAGTATTCAAGAACCAGACAAGGACAGAGAACTATGCAGCCTTCATACCTAACTTCTTTTGTTTACAGTAGAAAACCATTACTACTGACCAGGCTCTAGCATTATTTGAGGAGGTGAGAATGAGAGGATGAAGATCCCTTTCAAATACAAAGTCCTGGAATTTTGTGTGCTTTGCCTCAATGGAGGACAGCTTTGCATAAACTGGCACCGCACCCCTTCAATGCTCTTAGGTAGCCCAGTCACCCAATATTATATGTGGTCCTGTTTTGAAGATCACTGAACAGCTGCAATAACAGTATTCAGATTTAATAGAATTTTAGTCTGTGTTTAATTTTCATTGATTTTACCATCCAATTCCCTTGCTACAGTCTTCAGGGAGATAATTATTGCCATCATTTCATGCATGACAGACTTCAAATCAGTTTTGCTGTTCCAGTGTCTGACACAGTGAATTGTTTGCAGTTTTACATTTGCCCAAAGCTTCAAACATTCTTAATTCCATTATAGTGGCTAATGGTAAGCCTACAGCTTTCTTTAGTGCTTCACAAAAAACAAAAGCTCTGACAAGGAAACCATGCTTCCTCTACCTAGTTTGCCATGATGAAGGGCAGTGACTGGAAAAGGGCTCAGAATTTCTTGCTTCCATCTGATGACTGATGGCTTTATTATCATCTTGCGCCATCATTATCCTTCAAAATGACCCATCACTTCTGAAACTCAAGTTCCTAAGTAAAACTAACTTAATTTTCTGAAGAAGCATCATGCTCTTTGCTCTAGCTGCACTTACCCATGTGTCACCTATCGGGTGGCCAGATTCATTAATGGCACCAGAGAGCACTGATCATGACATTTGTACCCATTAAAGGTGAAACGATCAGTGAAGCTGCTTTGGGAGCATATGCCAACTCCAGGAGATACTTATTGGTCACAGCTTTTTCCTAAAACTGGCTAATCATTCACTTTCTGCATAGTACTGAAAATTTACTCAAACGTATTACATGAGGCAGAGTTTAGGGATTTGGATGGCTAGCAAACACTGAGTTAGTTATCTGGGACAGATTCTGGAAATTTTGCATTGTGGGTCATATAACTGTACCCAGTCTGCTCCACAGAAACTTGGCTAAGCGAAAAAGAGCAACAAAATTATGGACGTTTCCTTCTTTGGGAAGTTGAATTCATTCACTTCCTAAAAAGGATATGAGAAGAACAGGATGGTGAATGATATACTAGCACTGCTTAGGTTCTCACTTTCAAAGCTAGACTGGCAGGTACGTGTGCATTGCAGGAAGTGCTGCCGTCATTTTAACCAACCTGATGTATATGTGTGATAGCTAGAAAACAATTTAACTATGTGCCAGCAGCAATATCTGAGGAACTCAACATCCTACTCAACTGGTCAAGCAGGCCAATACTGCTCTCTAGTGTTCAGACTGGGAAGTGCAACAACTCAAGCATCAGTCTCACTTTCAAATGCGATAGGTGGCACTGGCAATGAAAATCCCATGAACTACTATTTCAAGATTGGGCTATGAATCGGAATTGATTCAGCAACTGTACTGTTGCATATGGGCCAGACTTCAGTGGTTTCATATGAAAAGCCTTTGAAACAAAACAAACCATGTGAAAATTTGAGACCAGATTATCAACGATCATGGAAATAACCTAGTAGACATAGTGACCTGTAATAAAGGTAGCAACATAAGGCAGCTGTACTTCCACAAGTTTACACTTCTGTTTTTGCTCATGCACATGACACTGATGGCACAGCTCTTTGGTGGGGAACATCTTTGCCTTCAGGCTTCAGAATCCAGGGTTCAGTCCTGATCTGCAGTCAATGTATGTGTGGTGTCTGCATGTTTTTTCCACGTCTGCATGGACCTTCTCCAAGTTTTCCTATTTCGGCCCATCTGGCAAACTCATGTAGCTTAACTGGCTATGGTAAACTGTTTACATATATTGTATTTGTTCTTCAATTGTGACCTGGACCATGGCTTAATAGGACCATGATGACCACTTCACTTGCTCAGTTAACAAATTAATAAATTAAAAAAAAAAAGGTCCTGGGCCTCAAAGAGGATGATATACTTTGGTGCTTTTCATCTAGATTTGAGAATTTGTTATTCTGTTCTTCTCTTCCAGTTAGCTGGTATTTTTTGTGAAGAAGAGAACTTTTTGGACCAAGTAAATGGGACCACTTAAAACATTAGCATAACAATCATGACATGAAGGGATCATTTCATACTCAGCTAATAAGCTTTCAGGTGTCCTGTTCATCTTCTTACAGCAGATAAAACCAAATTTAGCACATCTTACATATACAGTACAGGATATAACAGTACAAGTCTAAGCAGTAAAAGCATTGAGCATAGGCATCTTGGGGAGTATGTAAGGCCTTTTAACATTTGTTCAGAGTATACTTTGGGAGAGACAGAGGACTTATTCAAATCTGACAGGAAAACATTGTTTCAAAAACAAGAATATGGTAAACAACACTGAGATGGTTAAAATGACCATGGCTGCATCACAGATTCTCTTTTACATGGGAGGAAAAAACAGAAGAAAACAAGATATCTCTGCTATCTATAGTTATGATTCTAAAGAATTGCTAATAAAAAAAATAATGTCAATGGATGGGAATAGATAATGTTATTATTTCCTACTGCAGCAAACATCTCATTGTTAGGAGTAATGTATTACACCTTTTTTGCATTAAGAAAAAAGTTTTCTGAGTGTTTCCAAAAAGATAAATAATTGCTTATGAAATAGTTCAGCTTCATAGTCAGAGGTATCAAAACCTACTGAATTATGTTAAACATGTCTTATATGCTCTCCACACTGAATAAAAATAGAAGTTGTATTCATGTTGAATAAAGACAGCTGGGATTCAAAATGGCTTAATATTATGCAGAAGCCCCATCTCAGAAGCCTTTCATTTTGCAGCAAGACTTTCTGATTATTTTACCACTCTACAGCTGCAATTTTCCCCTCATGAGTCCTTAACATGAAAAGCAGTCTCTCAGGTGAAACCACAAGCTAATACAGTGGTTTAGGGGGAGCGGCTAATGCTAATTAGCCATGTACCCCCTCCACCCCCATAAATGTTCGTAAGTCCCAAAATGTCCAGTCAAACAATTCAGAACAATCACTCGATCAAGTAAGACATTACTGTAGGAGAAAAATGTTATCAGAAGAAGGCAGCCACCCACTCACTTCTATGGGAGTACTTGTGGTGTAGGTATGTACACTTGAGTCATGGGGATGGGGGGCTGTCAGTCTAAATACATATGTGGACGTGTGTTAGTGTCTGTGGGGACATAAATAAGGCTGAATGAATGTGTGTGTGTGTGTGTGTGTGTGTGTGTGTGTGTGTGTGTGTGTGTGTGTGTGTGTGTGTGTGTGTGTGTGTGTGTGTGTGTGTGTGTGTGTGTTTGTGCGCGCGTATGTATGGATGTGTAAGTGTGGGTGTATAAGTATGTATGTGTGCGTGTTTGTCTGTCTGTGTGGGTGGCTGCAGTATAGCCGGTAGTGGATCTTGAGTCTGGATGTGTGTGTCTGTGTTGGAGAGTCCATGTGAGTGAGTGTGTGTGTGTGTGTGTGTGTGTGTGTGTGTGTGTGTGTGTGTGTGTGTATGACAGTGCATGTGTCAGTGTCTGTCTGCATTTCCATGAGTGTAATGAGTATGACAGAGCTTTTTTGTGAATGAGTGAATGTGTGCATGTGTGTTAGAATGTGTGGAAGTGTATGTGTTCCTTTGCTAACATGATGCATGGACTGCTAGGAAGAACACTGCAGTGTTAGGGCTGACAGCAAACTGTTTAATTCAGAGACATGGTAGTAAGACACTAATAACCTTGCTCTAAACTGGAATTTTTCCCTTTCATTTCTAATTGACCAATGTTGTGCAATTAACACAGGTGAGAGAAATTCTCTGAATCCCAAAGATTATGAGTTGTGGTAAACGACACATTTAAAAAAAATGTGAAAGACAGTTTATTTCTTGAAGTGAAGCTTCATTTCTCTTGGAAACAGAAAAAAAAAACAGTTTCAGAATAACTGCTTTGTAAGCATTAATGTGTTCTTTTAGTAAAGCACATAAAGGCAGATATGTGAAGAAATTCCTATAGTAATCAAAAAAAATTAAATTTCTTCTTCACAGAAGATTGAAAAAAAATAGTACAAGTCAGTACATTTTTTATTTATTAATATCCTTTGTGTTTCAATAACACATCTAAGAGGAACAAATCCTTCATTAATTTATAAACAGTTAGCAGAAGAAGTCAAGCATGTATCTAGTCTCTCTTACCATTGGAGCTAGTAATCCACTAATCCCCTCTAGCCCCTACCTCTAATTACAACTTAATTTGAATACACAGTGCTTAGGAATATCCACCACTAACTGCAGAAACTGTTCCACATTCCCATTACCTGTTCAATAAAGTATTCTCTCATGACTATACTGAAATTATACTTTTATATCAGCACATTATATTCTCACCCCGTTTTAAGGCCCTCCATTTCAGGGTTAATTCTCCCTCACAAATATACAAGGACAGAGTTAGTGGTCCCAAATTACATGTATCTAGTAAACAGAACATTCTAGCTCGTCCATTCTCTCATTTGTGTCTTCCTCTGCATCAGCCTCCTAACTTTCCTTTTGAACCCTTCTGAGCAGTCAGATCAGATGTCCCTTTCCCTGCATTTTCTGTAGAAGAGAGGATATTACTCAAGGTATAGCCTTACCACTGCCTTATACAGTTTGGTGTCTGTATTCTTCTGTTACTGAACTGAGTACAGAACTGTATCTAGATCATCTGTAAGGAAGCTGCTTGCTATGATGTAACAAAAGGCTTGCCTCGGTTATCACCACAAACTGAGCACTTCAGTGCTTCAGCCATGACCGCAAGTGCAGTATTAGCATTATGAAGCAATGATGTCCTGACATCCTGTTACAGCTTGCACCCATGGCAGCTGCCCCTTTTTCCTATCTTACCCATGGTGATGCCTGATTACCTTTACAACCCTTTACTTAAATGCGCTACCTCTATGGTTACATAAATATAGAGAGAACAGAAAAGATGACACACAATGAATTACTATCAATATGCACACTGAAATTACTCTGCCTGTAACTTTCCATGGCAAGCACTCAATGAGTTTATTATTAGCAGATAGAAAGACAGACAGACAGATATAGATACATACTTGTGTACTTGCCTATAATACAAATGCATGCTTTGGTAAGAAATGCTGACTGATACCCTTTGGCTAGCCAACTATCTATCTGTCTTTCTATCTATCTATCTATCTATCTATCTATCTATCTATCTAGCCATCTATAATATAAATACAGTAGAGAGTCAATTATCCAAACTAATTGGGACCTAGGGTAGTTCAGTTAACCAAACTGTTTGGATAATCAAACATTTAAACTGCTCTATTCTTGAATCTGAGATAAGGGAGACTACAGTACAGTCAATGACATTGAAAAGTAGCTTTTTAAAAATGAGACTATGCTCCACACAACATTATCGGTAATGTAGTTTAACAAAAATATGAAGTCCTTGGAGTAAGGATAAAATGTGCAACCTTTTGCTCATCTGAGCCCGTAAGTAAATGTGCAAACCCCTGAATATATGACACACAATTTCCACTTAATGACTGCCACTCCATTTCCTGCCATATGATGTTCCACTATGCAATATGTTCATGTAATTCTCTGTATTCCATTTTCTTTTATCCTGTGGATTTGTGACATAACTGAGTATGCTTTACTACTGCCATGACAGAAACTGTGAAAGCTACCTGCTGTAGCTACTAGCAGGTCTGTTTTGCTTAAGTTATCATTCTTGACTTTTATCTCCATGAGATTCTTACACAAACAAGTTTGCTAAGAAGCTCATTTCCAAGCACTAGGCAAAGACATAAATAATTCACAACTTCAAAGGACTGTATGATGTAGACTTCTTAAAAGAAAGACCCAGCAACAGATGAACCAGAGAAACCCCT
>NC_056733.1:392415101-392432601 GCF_019279795.1 Protopterus annectens
TGGGAGGGGTGTATGTGCCCGTACTGGTCGGAGTGTGAGTGACACCATAAAGCTCACCAGCCCTAGGTCAATAAGCTGCTATCTGACTGGTGTCTGGTTGCCCAGCTGGTTAGGACAATTCTGTTGAGCGAAAGTTGGAGATAAAACCAATCAAACATGAACTAAGAATTGCTAATCTCAATGCAGGTTCACTGACAGGCAGAGTTTGGAAGTGGATGACATGATGGTAAGAAGGAGACTGGACTTCCTATGTATCCAGGAGACAAGACAAGATGGAAAGGCAGTGCATCAAAGTCACTTGGCTTTGTATCCATACTATGCTACTCACGAGTAGGACAGACTAGAAATTGTGTGGGAATTGTGGTGAGAGAGAGGTTTCAGAGGACAGTGAGGGATGTCATCAGAATTAGTGACAGACTTGTGGCAATCAGACGTAAGTGTAAGGATAAGGCACGATTCATAATCTCAGCCTATGACCCATAGCAGGGTTGTGACAGTGAGGAAAACAGTGCATTCAGGTAGCAGATGCAGGACCTACTAAATAAAACAGGACAACAGGATCTGGTGTTGATAATGGGTGACCTGAATGCACATATCAGGACAGACAGAACAGGAAATGAAGACTGCCTGAGTCCACATGTGTGGCATAACAGGAATAAAGAAGAAAAGGCCATTCTAGACGTCTGTCTGGCAAATGGCTTGATGGAGGTCAACACATGGTTCAGCAAGACAGACAGTCACAAGACCACATACAAGAGTGGCCAACATGCCACTCAGCTATACTTCTTCCTAGTAAGGAAAGAGCATTGGGGTAGAATCAGTGATTGCAAAGTCATCCGCAGTGAAACTGCTGGCCCACCAGCATAAACCACTAGTTGCCACAATCAGCTGCAAGCAGTGGTTAGAGATGGTTCTAAGGTCAACTGAGATGAATCTGAAGACCTGGAAGTTAACAAGAGAGAAAGCACAAGAGTCCAAGTATTTACATAGGATTCTAGCATGTCAGGAAGAAGAGGCAATAGGTGGAGTTGAAGAATAGTAGTGCATCAAAACAGCATGTGTGAAGACTACAGAACAGATATGTGGCCAAGCCATGTATGGAAATAAGGTACATAAGGAAAGCTGGTGTTGGAATACAGAACTTCAGGAAATCATCATAAGAAAGACGTAGTGCAAGAAAAAGTCTGAGATAGAAATGACGGACCAGTCTAATTAGGAATACTGGTTGGCTAATAAAGGGGCTAAGAGAAGACTTGCAATAGCAAAGAACAGGCATCAGAGGCACTCTACTAGCTTCCGGAAAATGACTTGGTAGATGCCACAAAGAACACTATCAGGCTGCAAGGCAAAGACTGAAGATAAAGAAGATAGTCAGACCCCCTTCATAAGAAATGCCAGCAATAACCTGCTCACCCATCCACAGGATATCAAAGGAAGATGGAAGTAGTACTTCCAGGAACTTCTGAATAAAGAAAACCCCACAGAAGTTGTACTGCCCCAGACATAGCCTATAATGAAATAAGACGAGAAGCCCATCCTAGAAGAAGAAAGAACAGCACTAGGAAAAAATAATTCTCTGAAAACAGCAGGCTCAGATGAGATATGATCAAGATGTTGGGTGAGATGGGAAGAAATGACTCCTGAGGGTACTCATAACAGTGTGGAGAGAAAGGCATATCCTTGTTACTAGAGAATAAGCATAACATTGTTATTGTTCAAGAATAAAGGGGACTTCCACACCTGTTGGCAGTAAAGTGGTATCAAATTCCTGTCAAACTGTATGAAAGGTTTGGAGAAGGTGGTTGATAAACGAATACACAGAGTAGTAAAAAGTAGGATGTGAGATGAACAGTTTGGATTTAGATCAGGATGTAGTACAACTGACCTGATGCTTGCAGTGAGACAGATAATTAAGAAGCTGGAGATAAGGAAAGATTCCAGATGAGCATTCCTAGACTTGGAAAACCATATGATAAGGTCCCAAGGAAGCTGATTTGGGCAGTCCTGCAGTGGCTTGAAGTCCCAAAAACATTGGTAGAATTAGTGCAAGCTATGTACAAGGTCACAATGACTCAAGTACAAAAAGTGCTCGGCCTCACAGAGGGGCTCCCAGTGAGAGTTAGTGTGCATCACTTTGAGCCCACTGCTGTTCATACTGGTCTACATTAGTAAACAGGTTGGAGGGGAAAGATCAACAAAGTTGCTCTATGCAGATGATGTGACTCTGAACAAGAACTTCAGCAAAGGATAGGGGAATGGAATGCAAAAATAAAGGCACATGGGATGTGACTTTGTACAGATAAGATAGTGGTAACGGCAGCAATGGTGGAAATTAGAAGAAGCTGAGAATTGAGATAGGAGGGAAATAATGGAACAGGTTAACAGCTTCAAGCATCTGGGAGGGGTGGTTGAAGAGAGGGGAAGTCTACAAACAACAGGTACAGAGTGTCAGGCATAGTGTACAACAGATGAGTGTCAAAGAAGCTGAAAAGTAAGGTGTACATAACTGTGGTTAGACTATTACTACTGTATGGAACAGAAACCTGGTCAGAAAAGATAGAGCAGTTGAGCAAGCTACAGGTGATGGAGATGAAGTGCCTGAGATGGGTGGTTAGGTTGCACCCTGGGAGAAATGAAGAAATGAGGACTTCAAAGCAGAAGCCAAAGTAGTTCCAACTGCAGAGAAGGTCAAAGAGAACTGATTATGGTGGTTTGGGTACATGTGCAGAAAAGCAGAGGACAATCTGGTGAAGAAGATTTGGAACAGACAGGAAGTAGGCAAGAGGAAACAAGAACATCTAGCAAAGGTGTAAATGGATTGTGAGAGAAGACCTGCAACAATCAGACATGACTGTCAAAGAACATATGACATCGAAGTGATTATGAGAGGCCACATCAGCCCAATGTCATGAATTTGCAAATGGTGCACTGCAGTGGGTTTTTTCACATTTTCCCATTGCAATGTGTCAGTGGAGTTAGTACATAAGTTACAGAGAGGGGGGCAAAGTTGTCCACTTGAGGGGTTTAGAGGGTCTTGTCCCCCCACCCACCCCCACAAAAACACTTTAAGAGTTAAGCTTCATGAGAATAAAAATTGACCAAACAAGACTCACTTTTTTCAGTAGAATGTAGGGAAGCCATCTGACATTTCTTAGTTTGATTTTTCATGATTTAATAATTTCCAATCCCAGGTCGCTGATCATCATTGGTTAGGGGTCGCCCACAGCGATCACCATTTCCATTTCTTCCTGTCCTCTGCATCTTTGCTCTGTCATGTCACACAACTGCCATGTCCTCTCACCATACATAAATCCATAAATCTTATCTTAGGCTCCTTGCTCCTGCTGTACCTGGTCATCCTTAGCATCTTTTATTTTCCCAATATACCTCTCCCTCCTCCTCAGCGCACAAAAACAAACATCTTGCCCTCTCTCTTTGTCTCCAAACCTTCCAACCAACCCTGACCCTCTAATATACTTTATCCCTAACCCTCCACCCCTCTCTCACCCAGAAGAAAATCTTTAACATCTTTAACTCCTGCCTGTGCGTGACTCCTGCTGTACCATATAACATAGCTGGTCTCACTACCATCTTGTAGACCTTCCCTTTCACACTTACAGGTACACATCTGTCACACACACACACACACACACACACACACACATCCTGCACACACACACACACACACACACACACACACATACACTGAACTGCCCCAAGTATTTAAAGCATCACCAACCCTCTACTTTGCATCCTCACCATTCTTCTATCCTCCCTCTCATTCACACACATGTATTCTGTCTTAGTCCTGCTGAGGTCGCTGATGGTGTAGACAAATGACTGACTGTGTACCAATGAATTTACTCTAAGCAAAATTTTTTGATTTATTTACAAAAAGGTAATTTTAATTTTGCAGTGATTATGTGTTTTGAAAATGATTTCACTTTGACATTACTGCTTTTAGTAACTCTGCAGTGGCTTCCCTACAGGTTGCCAAGAGCAATGTGGCAGAGGAATGAATCAGTCAGTGGAATTTTATCTGTTACTTAACACACTGTGTTGCAAGCAGTCTTATGTGCAGCTCATTGAAGTAGTAAAGATTAATAGGAAAAGATACCTCCTGTGTTTTGGAGTGTTGAAGTGAAGATGGTGGCTGCATGGTTGCACTATGAACCGACGTGAATGTGCATGAGAATGCCAGGGTAAAAAAATAAAATAAAAAATCAGCCAATGCATGTACATATGAAAGGCTGGGCTGCAGTCCCTGCCACACCAACACATATGTTGAAAGCCATACCTCTCAACTGTACAGATTTTCTCAGATGTCTGCCTCATATTTTTGGTCTGTTTCTCATAAAATTGTGTTTTTCTGGCAAATTATTGCAAGTCATTGAGGTATGAAGTCAGAAAATAATGACAGTCATTTGAGTCTCAGAATTCATTTCTAAGTCTATAAAAGCAATATTTAAAAAGTGTCCCTACTTTTGGGACTTTGTCCCCCATTATGTATGGCTTTGTCCAGATTTCTTCCTTTAAGAGATCAAGAGGTATGTTCAAAAGCCACAGATTTAACAATTCCAGCACAATCTGATGGTGTGACATATCCTTTAGTAACATCCGTGTAACAATGTACAGTGACTATATGTAAGGATAATGTGGATAATAACAGACATCTAGCCTGCATAAGGAAACCTGAACAGCAGTGACTGTCAGAGCTGCAGCCTTGAAGTACACAGTGCCTTTACAAATCAAAACTGTGTTTGTGTACTCACCCTACAAAGTGGCACAATTCAGCTACATTGCCTTCTGCTGTTCAATAATAAATGTGCAGAGAACATATGGGGTGACACTATGCCTTTTTACAATGTACTTGCAAAACCTGACATTAATCTGTATATTGCCAAGACTGCTGTAATACAATTTGACTTGGAGCACATGTATTCCTTGCAGAATCTGCAAACCACTCACACATATACACTCATATATGTCTGCATGCACACACACACACACACACACACACACACACACACACACACACACACACACACACACACACACACACACACTCACATGCACACAATGTTGCATACAAAACATTATGTGGTTTACATTACTGACCAAATGCATGTTCTTGAGTTTCATTTTTAGCTAAGATTGCAATGTGCCGACCAATGAGGTATGTCTTGATCTCTATTTCCCATAATTACACCATATACTGCACATAGTTGCAGTCCTTCCTGTACTACATATTATATGATACAATGAAACTATACAGTATATAGGCATTCTAGAAGATAGCATAAAGAATTAAGACTAACAAGTATGAACCTGCCACTTCCTGCAATCATGGGTTTGATTCCTTCAGCCTCCAATCATCTACTGTATGTATCGCAGTGTCATCAACGAACCTGCACAGTGGATTTTGGCAATACACACATACACTGACCACCCGATCACTCAGACAACTGTAGAGGATGGTGGCACTCTGCTAGAACAGCTAAGCCATGACCTTATGCACTCTTGGCAAACTTCTACAACAGCTAAATGACCTCAGGAAGTATCTTCCTTGGAGAATGCAGTCTGAATGAAATGTTGAGATTGCCATGCTAAACAACCAGAACATTCTTTTTATTCCATTCTGAGCTACAACATATAAATGTAAAATAATACTAGATTATAACCCAAATTCGGACATGTTTAATAATATTGAATAACACTTGTTTGCCGGGAACCATGTAGGTCACAGAAGAACATATTTACAAGGATACATTCAGAACCTTTCAAATTTGTATGTTTAAGATGCAGTGTTAGCACTGAAGAAGCAGCCTAAATTATTATTCATAATTAATTATACCGCATGCTTCAATCAAAACTCACTTTTCAATTACAAAGTGTGACTGGCAGATCAGTGATGAATCTGTGCTCTTGGGGGTTAGACAGCCATGCGAAGCTGACATCAATATTCCACAGGCTTTTCTGATTTTTAGAATGCAGTTCTTGATAGGCACTTGACTCGGTTTATAATTTGGCAATTCCAGATCTAAAGTTCTGATATCAGAGGACTACTGAGCTGATACTTTTCAGAACTGATATATTTATTTCCAATTCCTCTTTGTGTTGCAGCTGCAGATAACTACGGCTGCTTTCTGGTTCTGTAAATGTTTAGCTTTTCAGAATGAAATCTATATTTTCTTGTTTTTAAGGAGACACTACAACTGGCACTTTTAAAATAGGGCTGTATAGAAAATAAACATTAACATTTTCAACTATCAAAAGAGTTAAAAAAGTCCCATAACTGTAGTTGACAGAAAGATACATACTATGCTTCTTAATGTAGTAACTTGTTCAGGTTATGTTACAGCAATAAGCAATCTCAGTAGTTAAACTGGTAACACACTTGCCTTTACTACTTGAATATCAGAATGCTGTAGGTTCTATTCCCACACCAGGTAGATGGATTAATTTTCAATACTGACACTACAGTACAGTATTGGGGAGGGTTCTGTATATCTAAGCATAGTGTCCTTTGGATCAGATGTTTAACTGAGGACCCATCTGCTTGAGTTAGTGGTAGTTCCAGTGGATGTAAAAGATCCCATGGCATTTGTCAAAATAAAAAAAGAGTAGGGGAAGTTCCTTGGTTCCCCTGAACAGATTTCTTCTTGTCAGTATGAATACCACTTTGGGCCTCCCCAAAAAAGAGGCCAGTGACCTAGCAGGATCAGATCGACAAAGTGTAAATAAATAAGTAAGCAACTTTAGTGGATTAGGAACTGTTTAGAAGCAGATGTGAGTACTGTTCTGTTTTCTAACAGAGTACTAACTCAGCATCACAAGGTATGAAGTCTGTTCTTTTAAATAATGCCTCAGACTGACATTATTAATACAGAATCAAGTTGTCATTTCTCCTTGTTCCACTACTAAATAATGAACACATTAACATCTAGCAATCCAGAATGATGAAAACTAATGCCCAAAATACAGAAGGGTAAAAAGTTAAATTGTAAGCTTTTTTTTGGGGGGGGGGGGCTTTACTCCCCATATCAGAGGGTACATGAAGTTTGCACCCCTAAACTTGTATATACCAACTCCATAGTGGCACAGACATGACGAAGGGAGAAATCTCCCAAAACAAAGGAATCAGTGTTGACAAACATAAAGACACTACACCAGCAGTGATTTTCAATGGAAAACAGCTATCAATATTTTGATCCTCTGTATCTTGTCCATCAAGTACCTGAAACTTGGAGAACAGTAAGTCAGTGATGTTTCTGACCACTTCCTCTCATGCTCACTTCCTCCCTCTACCTATTCTTCTCATAATATTTATACCACAGGTTCATAGATTCATAGGTGTGTACTAGGCTAATGGCCCTGGAGCCTTTACAAGCTTAGCCCATAAAAGTGCCCTGGCATTGTGCCTCCCAACGTTAGTTCCCAGTGTCTCTATCAAGTAGAGACGCTGCAGTGATTCCAGGGGTGAACTTTCTATTTCCATCTACTCATCAACATTTCTCTTGAAGAGGGCCAGTGAGGTGCTCTGCTTGACATGTATGGGAAGTCTATTCCAGATCATGGGCAATCTCTGGGTTATGAACATATCCCTCCAACATGTTCTGTTGATTATGGTAATGAGGTTGAGGTCTCTGGAGTGTGTGGTGCGGATGGAACTGGATTTCTTTAGATGTAGCATTTCTAACAGAGCTGGGTCAGACATGGCTTTGTAAGTCAAGTAGAGATCACCTCTTAGTAGATGATATGAGACAGAGAATAGCTGTAGTTTTTGAGTCTGTCCATGTTGGACATGTGTTTAAAGCCTAAGATCCTCTTTGTGAGGAACTTTTGTGGCCTTTCCAGCTGTTGCATGTGTCTAGTGAGGTACATGCCAAATGGGGCATTATACTCAATGATTGGCCTAATGAGGGAAGAGTAGAGAAAGATGATGACCTCTTTCTTCCTGGATGCAAAACCCTTGGTAATGAGATGTGCCACATAGAAGGACTTTCTGACCACAGTGGCAATGTGGTGGTTGAAGGAGAGGTTGATGTCAACCAGTATCCCCAGATCTCTTATACCACATTCAGTGTTCAGTGGGCTCCCATCGATGTGGTAATTAGTGGGAAATAAGTCTTTCCTCAAAGGGGATGATGACTCATTTTTTGGCATTAAGCTTAAGGCCATGGTTTAGACACCAGTCATTGGTCTCAATGAGGCCTTTCTGTAGGATGTCTACATCACTTGGGGATTTAATAATGGCTCCCAGCTTGCAGTCATCTGTGAACTTGGTCAGCCAGAGTCCCTCCATGTTGACATGGAATTCTGAGAAGTAGATGCCGAACAGGAGAGGACCCAGGACTGATCCCTATTGGACTCCACTAGTGGCAGGTCGACAGTCTGTCTTGGAGTCTGCTACTTTCACACTGTGGGTTCTATCTGTGAGTCAATTTGCAACCCACCTAGTGATATAGGGGTTGATGTCTAGTTTGGTGAGTTTATCAGTAACTCCTGAGTGGGAAAAGGTATCAAATGCCTTGGTAAGATTGAGGTAGGCTGTATGAATTACCTTGCCCTCATCCACAGCTCTGGTGACTGACTCAAAAAAGTCAACCAAGTTGAGCATGCATGATCTACATTTCACAAAACCAAATTGTGTGGGATCTAGAGTTTGGAGAGTCCCTATATCCTTGTTAATTAGGTCCATGATGATGTGCTCCATAGCCTTACATATCAGACTCGTCAGGCTAATGGGGTGATAATTCCCAGGGTCTGTAGTCACTCCCCCTTTATGGAGAGGGATGACTGTAGCAGTGTGCCATTTGGTAGGGACAAAGCCTGCGGTGAGTCTATAATTGAATAGGGCACACAGATGTGGTGCCAGTTCACTTTGTAGTTCATGTGGAACACATCCAGGGATATTGTCAGGTCCCATGGAAGCTGTATTCTTGGCCTTGGACAATGCAGCTTTAACCTGTGCTGCAGTAATGCTAGGTGCCTGTCATTCCTCTGGTATTGTGATTGGTCCTTTGGGGGGTGGGAGAGGGGTAAAGTTGGCACTGAATCTGTCAGCTAGTATGTTGGCAATATCTGTTGGCTCAGTATAGGAGGTACCATTGTGCAGTAACTCAGAGCAAACCTGAGTATTGCCATGGAGATTCTTGATATAACTACAGAAGGCTTTGTGGTTGTTTTTAGTGTCTGCTGCAATTCTGCCTTCATAGCTGGCTTTAGAGGTTTTGATGAGGGATCTCAACATCTTTTTGAGGCTAATAAGGGAGTTTTTCCAGTCTTGGGACTTCACCTTTTTCTGCAACAGTTTCTTACTTCTTTTGTAGAGTTTATTAATGAGAGGGGACCACCAGATTGGCTTCCTTTTTTTGGAGGAGAGTGTCTTGGTTATGTTGGGTATGGCTAAATCCATGCATTTATGTATGTGTTCATACAGTGAATTGGTGTATGATTCGGCAGTCATGCATCTATTTTCCATTGACATGGGTGCCGTGAAGTTAAACACCTCTGTTTTTAGGAACCTAAAGTCAGCTTTGGAGAAGTTTTTCATGGTGGTTACATTTACAGGGGGTGTGGGTGAGATGTGGATTTCCATGGTGATTAGTTTGTGGTCGGATCTAACCAGGGAGGAATTGACTATTGGTGTAGAGTAATGGTTGCCCATGTTAGTAATAACCAGGTCAAGGATGTTGCTTCCTCTAGTGGGGGTAAGAATGAGCTGGCCCAGGGCATTGGAATTGATTAATTCCAGGAAGCGTTGGGCCAGTGTATTGGTGCATGAGTAGTTTTCCGAGTTGATGGAGGTGTAATTGAAGTCACCTAGTATGAGAGTGTTGGGTTGGACCCTAATAGTTTCCATGGTGCTTAGGAACGTGGAGTGAGAGTCTTGGGACATGGCTGGGGACCTATGGCAGGCTATGACCTGAATCGCCGTCTTACCCAATGTTAGTTGTATCTGAAGTATCTCAGATGCATTATGCTGGGATACGAGTCTGGAGGTGTGCATATCCTTTATTAATATAGAGACACCACCACCTTTGGAGCTTCAGTCCATGTTCTGGGGCCGAAAGGTGTGGAATGAGTAATATCCTGGTAGTACAGGGGTGGTTTCTCCTGCTTTAAACCAGGTCTCCATTACAGCACAAATGTCAATATTCTCCAGTTTGAGGAGTGCTTCAAGCAAGTGCATCTTGAGATTTAGATTTCTAGTGTTGAGCAGCATGACCCTCAGAATGCATTAATTTATAGCTGTTATGGTTGTAATTTGTAGTCTTTGGAACATCACCTAAAAAGGCACTATGGGGTGGCAAGAGCCTTAGCCAGTATCCGGAAACCCAGGGGTGACAGATGCATTCCATATCTGGAAAAGCATCGAGGTCTGTCAATCATGTCATCCCAAGCAGACAAATACTGGATCCCCTTAGAATGATACCAGAAACTTAGCCAATTGTCAATCATTTTCTGCTTATACTGCGTTATCATTCTGGGCGATGGTAGATGCTGCTCAGGGCTAAGATCATACCTGCCTGGGCCACATAATCCAAGAGTTCCTCCATGTCTCTTTTCATGCAGTCCAGGGAGGTACATCTCAGGTCATTCACACCCACATGGACAGTGACACTCATACTTGTGAAGTGACCTGAGTGCATGTATTATGTGACGGATTCTGGCACCTGATAGACAGATGACTGTTAACTTCTCTTTATTCGACCTAGTGAACAGAACATCAGTGTGCCACACTATCGAGTCACCTATGATTAGTGTACTGGGCAAGCTGTTTTGCATTAGGGGCTTAGATTGAGGGGCACACTGTGTAGGTGAGGGTTCCACTTGAAAACATTGAAATTCTAAACCATCGAAATTCATATGGTCAAGACCATATCATCAAGTGTTTAGAACATTGATGTTGTCAAGGGGAAGAAAAAGGTAAGTAAAAAAGGGAAAAAGCTAGTGTTTCTGCAGGGCAGCAAGGTGCCCTGCACACTGTGTCTGTGAATGTGCCATCTCTGTGATGGCACTGCAGACAGGGTACGGGAAATCTCCCATTTAGTGCATCTGCATATAGCGCTAAAATGGAGATATCCCTTTACCCCACTGTAGTGCGATCTCAGAGTTGGTATATTAAAGTTGGGGGTGTGTGGGGCAGCCCCCCTGCATAAAATAGTTTTTAGAGGTTTTTGTCTTTTTTTTACGTTCCCTTTGAATCTTCGATGGTTTGAAACTCGATTTTCTGGTCTCGATGATCAGAATTTCGATGTTTCAAGCTTTCAATGATTCAAAGTGGAACCGTAGGTGAGCTATGTGTCTTGTGATTTGCGCTGTGTTGTGGTGGTCAAGTGCATTTCTGCCTTGGAGGTCTTTGCTTTTTGGGTAGATTTCTATTGAGAGCCTCCGAAGGTGGGTGTGTGGTTTGTGTTTTCATGTGAGAGCTGTGATGGTGGGTGTTCTGGAGGGCTATATGTTGCATGTGATGTGGTGCAGGTGTTGACGTTCTACTCCTGACCAGTTATTCCGGTCATAGATTGAGAGTGCATGCCTTCCAGTCTGGATATATAAGTGCATCTCTCACAAGTCTGAGTGTTGTGAGGTAAGAGGACAGGGTTGTCTGTGTACATGAGGCAGTTGCTACACTGCCTCAGAATGCCCAAGTTCACCAGGTTAATAGGAGAAAGCACAGGGAATTGACCTTTAGACATGCCAGGAGGGATGGTCATTATTACTAAGTACTGGAGCTGTTTCCTTTTATATTGCTTTTACAAGAAAAATGTCACTCGAGGTGTCTGACTCTGTACAGAGCACTGCCAAACACTTGAGGAGAAACTAATACGTAGAACCTGAAAATTTAAGGATGAAGTATTTAGGCAGATATTCTGAAGTACTCACTGAAAAATAAAGAATTAGATTGTCAAGAATGATGAAAATAGGGGAGTCGCATGAATGGCTACTGCCTGGCTACTACTAATGCTGGTGTCAGCACAGCTTCATGCTGTATGTGTATGACTACGTGTATACTGCACGCATATGATTACATGTATAATGTATCCTTCCATTGGTGCATTAGGTCTTTCTAGCAACATACATCATATTTATAACAATATGTATCCTCACCCACACATGCACATATACCGCACACACACACAAACACATACATCCCCCATACACATACTCACATTTGTGCACTCATAGGCACACACGTGAGCACAGACACATGCAAACATATACAAACACCAGGTAGAACATAAAACATATCACATTGGTAGTCTCTCCGCATATCAGTGCCAGATTTCACATCCATATTGGGTGTTTAGTGTCTGTATAACAGCGCTGCTCTTGTTTTTCCTTAGATCTTATTGTGAATGATGTACCAAATACCAATGTGCAGATGTCACTGTGCAGTTAATATGAATAAATTACATATTTACATAAGGACAAATTTCCTTCCTTATGACTGAATTCTCTGTGCTATACAATAATGTGATGGCATAAATTATGTCTCTCTGTTTGGAAATCCTGCATGCCTCCATCGTTTTTTCCAGAGTTTCTGCTATAAATGGAGTTTGCCCAGTAAGACATACTGGTAAACAATCAAACAAAAATAAACAAATAAAAGTGTTATGTAAAGACATAGAGGCTACACAAATACTGCAGGCCTTTTGCACTCTACTTTGCTCATAAAATGCAAATGGGGAAAACTAAATGCATATCTGGAAATAATGTTTTAATCACTAAGTACTCTTGGCATCACTTCTATACCATGGCTACTTCAGTAAAGAAGTGATTAATCTTTATGTTTGTGGGGACTGAATGACTTAAGGTGTAGGTGAGTGGCTGTTTAACCAAGTGTGAACATAGCCAAGAGCTAACTAACTACAATGTTTGTGTAAACATGCAAATCCCAAGAATAATCAATGTAGTTTGAGGGACAAAAGCATGCAGCAGTTCCAAACGAATGAACACATACTTGTCAAATTAATAAAAATAGGGACAGCTTTTAAAAATTGCTCTGATAAACTTAGGATGTTGTTAGAATAACAGATTTTGTGTTAGCTTGCATTTTCTGAAGGATATGAAGTCTGAAACTCAAATGTATGTTATCATTTATTGATTTCAATCCTCTGTAGTTTGTCAGGAAAACACACACACACACACACACACACACACACACACACACACACACACACACACACACACACAAACCAAAGGTGAACAAACATTAAAAAGGGCTGCATTTATAAGGGCTCCATCCCCTCCTCTCCTATATATAAACATTTGCAATCCCCACAGTTACGGATGTCCCTTTGTTCTTATACACCGGCACTAATATGCTTATTCTCCAGTCATCTGGGATGTGCCTTTCTGTCCAAAATACTGTGAGTACCACCAGGAGCCATTTCTTCCCTGCCTCACCCAATTCAATGAATGACTCAGGGCTATAGCACCTCAGGAAGAAGAGGAACCGCATGGATGAGGACCACAGAACAGTTATGTGGTCAAGCTAGGTATGAAATTAAGTCAAAAAAGGAAAGTAGGTGGTGGAATGCCAAAGTCCAAGAAGTCATCAAAAGACAGAAGGAGTGAAGTAAAAAGTGGAAGACAGAAAAGATGGACAATGCTAAGAAGGAATACTGGCTGGTTAACGAAGAGGCTAACAGAGCAGTTGCAATAGCTCATGAGTCCACAGGAAATTAAAGGTAAATGGAAGGAGTACTTTGAGCAACTTCTGAATGAAGAAAACCCCACAGATTTTGTACTGCTCCAGACAAGGCCTACAATGAAAGAAGAGGAGGCAATCAACCCTATAAGAAGTAAGAACAGCACTAAGGAAAATGAAGTCAGGGAAAGCAGCAGGATCAGATGAGGTCGCAGCAGATAAGACAAAGATGTTAGCTGCGATAGGGGGGAAATGGCTCATGGGGGTTCTCATAGCATTACGAGAGAAAGGCACATCCTGGATGACTGGAGAATAAGCATACTAGTGCTAGTGTACATAAAGAAAGGCGACATCTGTAACTTTGAGCAGTACATAGTATCACATTGCATGAAAGTTCTGGAGAGGATGACTGATAAATGAATACACAGAGCAGTAAAAAGCAAATGGGAGATGAACAGTTTGGATTTAAATCAGGATGCTGCACAACTGACCCGGTGTTTGCAGTGAGACAGATAGTTAAAAAGAAGCTGAAATGAGGAAAGACTGCAACTAGGCATTCCTAGCCTTAAAGAAAGCATGTGACATGGTCCCAAGAAAGCTGATTTGAGCAGTCCTGTGATTTTTTTTAAGTTCCAGAAACATTGGCAGAGTTAGTGCAAGCTATGTTCAAGGACCCGATTGCTCAAGTATAGATAACGTCTGGTCTCACAGAGGGGTTCCCCAGTGGGAGTGGATGTGCATCAAGGTTCAGATCTGAGCCCACTGCTGTTCATACTGGTAATGAATGACATCAGCAAACAGGTTGACAGAAAAACAAAGCTGTTGTATGCAGACAAAGTGGTATTACAGGGAAGAGCTTCAGTACAGGGTAGGAGAAAGGAATGTCGACCTAAAGGCACATAGGATGAAACTGAGTACAGATAAGACAGTTGTAATGGCAGCAAATGGTGTAAATCAGAAGATGTTGAGAACTGAGACATCAGTGAAAATAGTGGAACAGGTAAGCAGTTTCAAATATCTGGGAGGGGTGGTGGAGGAGAAGGGAAGTCAGAATAAAAAGGTTAAATCTGGAATCAGGGGGGCTACAGCCAACTGGCACAGAGTGTGGGGGTAGTGTGTGACAGAAAAATGCCAAAGAAGGTGAGCTGTAAAGTATACAAAACAGTGCTGTGACCAGTACTACTGTATGGTGATGGAGATGAAGTGCCTAAGATGGATGTTAGGATACACACTGTGGGACAGATGATGAAATGCAGACATAACAGCAGAAGCCAAAGTAGCTCCAATTGCAGAGAAAGTTGAAGAGAACAGATTAAAGTGGTTTGGTCACATGTACAAAAAAGCAAAAGATGATCTGGCGAAGATGATTTGGGACAGACAGGAAGAATGCAAGAGGAAATGAGGGCATCCAGCAAAGAGATGGATAGATTGTGTGAGAAAAGACCTGCAACAGTCAGGCATGACTGGTGAGAAGGTAGGAGAGTAGCACTGAACTGTGAGAGATGGTGACAGTTCACATGACATCCAACATCATGTCAAAAATAGCAAAAAGGAGGTTGATTATGATATATACATATATATGTATATGTGTGTGTGTGTGTGTGTGTACATATATATATATATATATGTATAGAGAGAGAGAGAGAGAGAGATGCATAAAAAAACAATACAGACACACAACCTACTTTGAGGCCTGTAGTTTCATCTAGGGTTTCCAAACTACAACTTGTGTCAAGGTTTTTAGATAAAGTTTTAAAGGAAATTGTAGCAAAATAATTGCCATCCATCAAAAATTATTTTGAGTATTCTAACAATATAAAAACTTTAGAATGTCTAATTAAAATTTTTTTTTGGCACAATAGATAATTAGGTCAGTCACTACAGTTATTCCTCCATGGCACAGATATAGAATGGGTGCTATGCATGCACGTTAAGGGAAGCTGGTGAGTTTATTGCAAAAGACAGATATGCGACTGATTGTAAAGAGCAAGTTTTAACAACTTTGTTTTCAAAGATTTAGTATTCCAATGAAGAAGGGGGGGGGGTGCCATGAGGTTTACCATGGGACTCACCTGAGACAATTTGGTTATGGTATACTGGAATGAAAAGGTAATACTCAAAATTCATGTCAAGTTTTATTGAGGTTTTATTTGCAGCATATTCCTAATATTGACAGCTGATGAAAAACACTTGCTAAGGTATGTTTTGGTAAAGGCAATGCGACTTTATTGGATACATTAGCATACAAGACTGAAATGGGAAGTATATTATCAACAAGTATCAGTTATAAGAATGCTAGAAGTAATTATGTACAATAAATCCACTAGTAAAGGGTTGGAGGATGTCTTGCATGCTAGACACAGGTCAACTCTTAGCCGTTTGTAGGATACAGAGTATAATGGCAGGGCTTTGAGTCAGTCCATGTAGGACATATTGTTTAGGCCTTTTATCCTGTTAGTAAGGTATCTCTGTGGGCATTCCAGTTGTTGCATATGTCTGGAGAGATACATGCCAAAGCGGGCTGTTATTTTCAATGAGGGATGGGTAAAAGGGAAAAATGACATCACTAGATCTAAAAACATTTGCTTTGTTTATAAGCTTTGCAAAATAGGTAGACTTTCTCATAACAATAGATACATGCTGGTCAAAAGCTAGGTCACACTACACATAAGTTCCCAAATCCCAAACAACTGGGTCAACTCTTAGGGATGTATTATCAATGTGCTAGTTCCCTAGGGTAGATGACTTCCCAAAGGATACAATCATGTGTTTTTTTTAAATTTTGTTTCAGTCCATTTTACATGTGCAAAACTGTTAGGAAATTAAGGAATCTCATATCTGAACATATGTATGCTATAAAAGACAAAAGTGCAGGCATAACATGCATTGTAATAACTTTTAAGAGACTTGTATTTTTCACTTTGGATTATATCCATATGAATATCAGATTAGGTGAAAGAGAAGAGACACTATTATTAATGCCATGTGATCCTGGAAGTTTACAAGATTCAGAACTTTATGCAAATGTACATCTTAAAGGCTATTTGAAGAGGAGACCCATTGGTAAAAAGAAATTATTAGTTACTAGTTTTCAGTATTTTTGGTGTACATATGAGTTTTTTTAGAAAAATTTTCTTTAACATGCATGACCATGTGACTATCTTATTTCCAATTAGTATGATGATGTCTCTCTGTTAATTTGTATGTGGCAAAGTACTTCCTAACTAAAATATTGAGAGAATATCTTCCATCTGATTTCTATATTTTCTTCCTCTTTTGCCGTCTGTTTTTGGCAGGTGTTTTTGAACAGTCTGTGGAACTGTTTAAGGAAGTTTTTCTGTCCTTCGTTTGTGATATATGTATGTACTTCATATGACCTAAATTTCATTAGACTGAAATTAATTTACCAATACTAAATTGTAAACTATAGACATGTACACTTACAACACCAACGACTAACTCTTTCCAGAACTTAAAAATTACTTACGTACACTCTTAACAGAAACTGGATGATATAAAACCAAACTAGGTGGGGGCTATGCCCCCAATGCCTCCCAATGTGGGGGGTTGTGCCCCCACACCCCGAACTATATACACTAAATCCAGGATCGCACTACAGTAGGGAAAAGGGCATATACATTTCACTTACCTTACAGTAGTCTACATAATGCCACTACTATGTTGAAATTTAGCATTGTAAGGTTTCAGTCTTATAAGTTTCAGTCAAGTGAGTTTTCAGTATATTGAAATTTCGGTATTATGGTCCCGGTCAAATGAATTAATGAATTTCAGTCAAATGAAATTTAGGTCATGTGAAGTAGACCCATATTCATATATATATAT
>NC_056733.1:392435101-392442601 GCF_019279795.1 Protopterus annectens
AAAACCATCCAGTCACAGACAAGTGTGGGAAATCTGTTGTATTTAAACCTCGCAGGTGGGAATACAGCTCATAACCAGTTGTAGCTCCCCACTGTAGGCAGTATGGCTGGTGTTGGACAGGGTATGCACTTTCGGGTGCATCACTGGGGCATACAGGAGTCCAAGGTCATGGTAGGACTACTTTTTAAAAACCATGAAGTGAGACTGCTGCAGGACCAGTACCAGGGCTCCCAATACAAAGCAGAGGCCTGGGAAAGTCTCACCCATGATCTCACCAGTGCCACTGGCATCTCAGACTATTGAGCAGCTCTGGCACCACTATGCCGACTTGAAGTGGAGGAAGAGGGAGCTCTTGGACCAGTGGGTTCAAGAAGAATGGAAGAGGGGTGATGTCCCAGGTGTGTGTAAGTATTCATAGCAATAACCGTTTACCAAAGTCTAGCCTGTGTATGTGATGGATAGGTATTCATAAATGTATCTCTATCTTCTTTACAGCTCCAGCTGAGCGGGCTGCGAACCAGGAAGCCCATGCAAGCAGGTTGCAAAGGCTGTGTCACGAGGCTGGTGAGTAACAATCTAACTAGTAATATTCATACCAAATAAATATAAAGGAGTAGAATGTCACCTGGCAGTATGAAAAATGGGTATGGTCTGTACTGAATAAACCAGACAATATTATAGTAATAGTCTCATATAGGTTATATATAAATAAAAATGTAACTCCCTGTCAATAAAAATCAGAACCCTGGACTGGTTGTGTTTACTCCGGTATTGTATGAATTAAAATGTGTACAGGTTATGCATAGCAACTATAGCTCTGAAAGCATTAAACAATCAAGTCTCATCTGACAAAGTTAGTGCCTTTGTAAGACATGAGATTAACTGATATGAAATGTTTTATGCACTAAGATCTGATATCTGAATAGTAATGTTGTGTTAACCATTGTTTTCTACACTGTGCTATGTCAAAAGGTATGTATAGGAATGTATGTATAAGAATGTTGTAATTACAAGGTCAGATTGTACAACCAAGAGAGAATGAGACAGAAAACATTCAAAACAGAGCCAGCAGTTTCTCAATGGCTTGCTCTGATGAAAAACAAACTTGTTGTATTTTTACCGGAAACAGCCATGGTTCAAATCCTGGGAGTGGTAGTAAGCTGTATGCATAATTTAAACTAGAATTTTGTGAATATGTGTAGAAACAGTCAGGTAGTGTTAACATACATTTCCTCCACATGTCTTTCAGGTAAGAGAAGGTATAAAGTAGCTATATGAAGGCTGTAGTTATACTGTGCCCAACACCCATGGTCCAACCCCAAGGCTGCAAATGACAGCAAGATAAGTACATACAACAAGTGGTCTCCCACAAGAAATGTTCAAAAGTGTCATGCTGTCACAGCTACTGGTCCATGCTACCAACAACCAGAGTGACCGATAGAAATCAAGGCAGAGTATGGCAGTAGCACACACACACACACACACACACACACACACACACACACACACACACACACAGACACACACACACGCAAACCCATGTAGACTCACACACACACACACACACACACACACACACACACACACACACACACACACACACACACACACACACACACACAGTATGAGTGCACATATGTAACCCTGACTATGTGAATATGGGTAGAAATAGTCAGGTAGTATCAACAAAAATTCCCTCTACAGGTCTTCCAGGTAAGAGAAGGTATAAAGTAGCTATAAGAAGGCTGTAATTGTACACTGTGTATAAACATACCATTGCCCAACCCAAGGCCATAGATTGTTGTAATAATACCTTTAGAGTAATGATTAGAGCAAAGAGCATTAAAGCTGTGACCACTGCAAGAATCTACATTTGTTAATTGACATCTCTCTCTCTCCCCCAACTTATCTTCACCAATAATCTAAACACATAAATGAATGGCTATGTTTTCCACCAAACCTACCATTGGGATATGTGTCCTATTGTTCTACAAATGTTGAAATGTATTCCAATTAATGTTCTCTGCTCAGATACTATCATTGGTGGCCTTTTGATATCTGTGTAACCTGCATGCTGGTGTAATGCCCACTGTGGTTCCATATATGCATGTGTTCTGTTTGCTATGCAAATGTTCCAAATCTGTTGTTTTGGGTTAATGGGAATACTCATGCATGCTGTTATAACTAATCCTGGAGTTTGTTTACCATTACTAACCAACATATGTTCTAAAATGCAACACCATGGCACATTTGGGAAGGCCGATCCCAGCAGATCCACCTTTCCCCCCTCATCTGGCCGTGGCACAGGGCCCCAGCATGTCTGGGACCCACCCCATGACCTCCTCATCTGCTGGTCCTGCACCACCTTTGGGTGGAACTGCCTTAGGGGATGGGGCTCGTCCCCACTGGGCACGGGCACAGACAGGATTTTGTCACCAGAAGCCAGGTCCGGGGTATGGTGATAGCGAGCTCCACAGAGAATTGGGAGATCTGCTACGCCAGCTTGAGGGCTGCGTGGAGCATTTAGAGGGTCAGCCTGCCCCTCCAGCTCAGCCCCCAGCACAGTCACCTTCGGGGCTGTGAAGGTGCAGTAGTGTCAGCCCATGGGTGGGGACTTGCGGGCTCATGGGCTTCCTATTACCAACCACCTCTGCCCATCCAAGGTGTTTACCCTCCAAATGTGTCATATACTTCCCGTGTATGTTGTCTTGTTTGTCTTCCTACCCAACCTACCTCCGAAAATATATCTACTATCCTTCCTAAATATCCCACTCTCACCTTAAAAAAAAAAATCATCAATCTGCTCCCCCTAAAAAAATTGGCGCTCCATATATAGCTGTCTATTTTGCACATGTGTCCACTGGACACATGTAATCTGGTCTAACTGGCTTCACAACACATTACTGTTGTCCTCAACCCTCTTTCAGGGGTTTGAGTGTCCACATATACCTCCAAATTCAGCATATATGCACAGCTGTTGCTGTAGAAGAAATTGACAGCTATGGACCTTCCCTACACCCATCCTGCACATCCCTAGATATCATTTATATATTGTTTTTTCCTGCTTTGTGTCTCCTTTTTCACCACTTTCGTACCACCCCTTTTTTCTTTTCTTTTAAAGAAATTAGTGTGGGGGTAAGTGGAAGTAAGCAGTAGTATGTAGGAGTAAGCCTGTTTGTGCAGTGCTAAGTGATGCTTACACAGGTTTAGCACTTTTAAGGCTGTCTGTCAGCATATTTAACCAGAAGTTAGTATTGTTTACCACCGCGCAAACCCATGTAGACCCAGTTACAACTGCTTAAAAGTGCCTTAATCACTCAGTATCCAACAGCCCTTGTTCTTCCCAGCAACAAAATAATCACCTATTGCAAGTATTGAACTCAGGATACTGCACAACTTAACCACAGCAATTTACCACAAAGCAATCAGAGGTATAGACAGGTGTGATGTTGTTTCAAACATATCATTCAGCACATTCATTCAACAGTAGACAAAAGGTTTGTTAACATTAGTCAAGTTGTGTATATATATCTATAAATGTATATATATATATATATATATATATATATATATATATATATATATATATATATATATATGGGTCTACTTAATTTGATCGAAAGACCATTTGACTGAAACCCATTTGATCGAAATTTCATTTGATCAAAAACCAGTATTCAAGGCATAAATCTGGGATTTGTCCCGCTCCCCAACATCGTGCGACCCTGGAGTTGGTATATATAGTTAGGAGTTCAGCCTCCCACATTGGGGGGGGGGTGTGGGAGGCGAAGCCCCCCACCTAGTTTCCTTTAAAAGAAGAAAATAACACAAAAAGTACAGATTTTAAACTTTTTAATTCTACATAGCCCACCTCATCATGAAAGGATTCACATCTAGATCAAGAGAGGTAATCGTGCCCCTTTATTCATCCCTCATCAGGCCCATCATAGAATGCAATGCCCCCTTTGGGATGTACCTTACCCGACACCTGCAGCAATTAGAAAGACCCCAAAAGTACCTCACCAGGAGGATCAAGGGACTCAAACAGATGCCATATGCTGCTCGGTTAAAAAAACTCCAGCTCTACTCAGTTGCATACCGCCTACTTCGAGGCGATCTATGCCTGACATATAACGCTATGTCCAACCCAGAATTAATGGACATGCTCCACCTCAGGAAATCTAAATTCCTTAGAGCCACGCGCTCGAGGGACTTGAACCTCAGCACAGAAATAAATAGAACATGCTGGAGGGACAGATTCATAACCCAGAGGCTCCCTTCGCTCTGGAATAGAATTCCAATTCATGTTAGGCAGAGCACCTCACTGACTCTCTTCAAAAAGAATCTTGATGAGTGGATGGGGGATCGTAGGTTTGTCCCGGGGATTACTTCCGTGTCACTATTAGACAGAGGCACAGTAAACTAAACTTTAAAAAGGGCACAGTATACTCAAATCAAGGGGTGGCGTAAGCCAAACACAATCGGGCTAGGCTTATAAATGCCCCACCAGGGCAGATAGCCTAGTATGAACCTATGAACCTATGAACCTATGAGTCTGCTGCTTCTGCTTGTGCTGTGTCATAACAAGACCGAAATATGCATATACACAGCTAGTGGGGTTTGGCTTTATTGGACTGAAATTGTCCATTAAAATAATGAAACAAGTCATGGGCATTAAGAATTGCTATTTAGCTGAAACACCTGATGTTCATAAGGATCATTTGCATATATCCCATATGCCTTTGATACATGAGGTTTGGGAGGTCACTCAGTGCAGGTTCTAGCTTTGCTGGAGTTTTCATTTTGCTTTTACTGGCTTTTCAGTGACCTTCTCACTTATTGTTTTATATTCATTAAGGATGCACACACCTCCAGAGTGGTAGACCAACAGTATGCATTACAGATCCTGCAGGTGTAGCTAACATTGGATAAGATAGTGGTTCAGGTTGTACCTTGCTAAAAGTCCCCAAACATGTCCCAAGACTCACACTCCATGTCCCTAAACACCCTGGAGAATATTAGTGTCCAACCTAACACTCTCATACTGGTTGGCATCAACTACCCCACCATTAACTGGGAAAGCTGCTCATGGACTAATGCATAAGGCCATCACATCGACCTGGTCCTTGCTAACATGGGTGACTGTTGCTGTACACCAATAGTCAACTCCTCCCTTGTTATATCTGAACACAAATTAATCACCTTTGGAAATCCACAGCCCTCCCACCCCCTACCCCACCCCCCTGCACAGGTAACCACCATGAGAAGCCTTTCCAAAGCTAACTATGGCCTTCTAAAAACAGAGGTGGCTAAGCTCACAGCAGCCATGCAAATGGAGGCTAGTTGCATGACTGCGGAATCAAACAACAATGCACTATGAACACGTACACAAATGCATGGATACCGCAATACCCAATAGAACCGGGACCCTCACCTTCAAAAAAAGAAAGCCAGTCTGGTGATCCCTGGCCATAAAGAAACTGTACAACAGAAGGAGGGAACCGATATGGAATAAGCTGAAGTACCAAGACTGGAAAAAAAAAACTTATCAGCCTCAATTAAAAGTTGAGATCCCTCATCAAATACTACACAGTTTACTGTGAAAACAGAATTGGAACATATAGTAAAGGTAACCACAAGGCCTCATACAGTTATGTAAAGAATCTCCATGGCAATACCAGGATTTGCTCTGAGCTACTAGACAATGGTACCTCCTAGACTGAGCCAACAAATATTGCCAATATACTGACTGACATATTGAGTGCAAACTTTACTCCTCTCTCCACCCACAAAGGACCAATCACAATACCATTACACTGCCAGGTAACCAGTATTACTGCTGCACATGTTAAAACACCACTGTCCAAGGCCAAGAATATGGCTTCTATGGGAATTGACAATATCCCTGGCTGTGTTCTACATGAACTACAGAGTGACCTGGCACCTCACCTCTGTGTCCTGTTCAAGCACAGCCTCAGCTCAGGCTTTGTCCCTACTGAATTGTGCACTGCTACAGTCACCCCTCTCTACAAATGAGGTGTGACTACAGACCCTGGGAAATACTGCCCCAACTGCCTGACAAGTCTGTTATGCAAAGCTATGGAGTGCATTATCATGCACCTAATAAACAGGGATATAGGAATCTGCAGACTCAGGATCCCATACGGTTTACTTTTGTGAAGGGTAGGTCATACCTGCTCAATCAACCTGGTCAACTTCTTGGAGTCAGTCACCTGAGCTGTGGATGAAGTTTAAATACAGCCTACCTTGATCTGGCCAAAGCCTTTGATAACATCCCCCATTCAGGAATCATGCAAACACTTACTAAGCTAGGCATCAACCCCTATATCACTAGGTGGGTTGCAAACTGAGTCATCAATAGGACTCACAGTGTGGAAATAGCTGAGTCCAAGTCAGACTGCTAAGCAGTCATAAGTGGAGTCCGACATAGTTCTGTCCTGGATCCTCTCATGTTTGGTATCAACTTCTCTGAAGTCCATGCCAACATGAAAGGACTCTGGCTGGCAAAGTTTGCAGACAATTGCAAGTTGGGAGCTATTATTAATTACCCAAGTGATGTTGGCATCCTACTGAAAGGCCTCACTGAGACCAATGACTGGTGTAAGAGCCATAGCCTTAAGCTTAGTGTCAGAAAATGTGTTGTCATCCCCTTTGGGAAAGCCCTGTTCCCATGAATTACAACATATTGATGGTAGTCCCCTGAAGAAAGAAGGCGTTATAAGAGATCTGAGTACACAGGTTGACAGCAATGTCTCTTGGCCACCACATTGCCACTGTGGTCACAAAGTCCTTCTATGTGGCACATCTCAGTACTAACACATTAGCATCCAGGAAGGAAGAGGTCATTGTCCCCCTGTACTCTTCTTGACAAAGAGACACCATTGGTTTCAGCATACATATTCTGATGGATGTGAGGTAGGTAAATGAAATGTATATCCTCATTTTCTGACAACAATCATATCATTACAGTGATTTTCCAGAGAAATGATAATCTGTAAAACAGACCAGAAATATGAGAAATAAACCTGGACATCCTGAAACAATCTAGCCAGTTGACAGGTATGTTTAGAACCCCTTTCTGCAATGAATCTGGACCAAGGCTGACAAAGTGGTGGGTGGAATCCATGAAAATGGGGATGTATCTGAAGTTCTGGCATAGATAAGCTAATACAATTGCTGTAGTAACACCCTCCTGTGTGCACTCTAATATATATTTAGTGGAATAGCAGAAGTAATTGAATTAGGAAATCTGCTATGGGTAATTACACATGTGCAAATATATTAGGCACTATGGGGATGTAACAGCACTGACAAACAGACACCAGTGTGAAAGTGCACATCCACAACTAATATCACCACAGTCACATATTGGTAAGGCAAGTGAAGTAGAGTATATGGACTGTGTGAACAAATACATCATTGTTTGCCACTCACACACTAGCCCTACATATACAGTCCCAATTCTCAGCATAGTCTGAA